>NC_053490.1:64490083-64580083 GCF_905171775.1 Rana temporaria
ATGCCGAGTCACGCTGCGCCTGCCGATTGGCTCGCGCTGTGTACTGGGAGCCGAGTGTTCCCAGCACACAACGGGAGGGGGAGGTGACATCATGCCCGCAGTCTGTGTGGCCGGAAGTGGGTACAAATACCTGTCTTTAGACGGGTATCTGCACCCCCCTCCCCCCTGAAAGGTGTCAAATGTGACATCGGAGGGGCGGAGGGTTCCGATCAGCAAGAGTTCCACTTTAGGGTTGAGCTCCGCTTTAAATTATAAACACTCCCATTACCACTTTTTTTTTTTTTTTTTTTTTTTCGTGGTCCATCTCCGTGTTTTTCCTGGCATATATTTGTATTCCTTTCGACCACATCTGTTTGCAATAAAGGACAATACAATTGATCATGTGATCTATGTTGCACCTGTATATATTTGCCATAAACACTTGTGGTCTTATAGCTATGATTAAGTACTGTTGAGTGTAAAACGCGTCAGATATTTCCTGCCCGTACCTTGCTGTTGTCATCAACTTTGAAATTTTGCACAATAAAGGCATTTTTATTGGAGTGCGGCTGTCCAGATTTCTCCTTTCTATACTCGATGTGGAACTAAAGGGGTTAATCCTCTTCATTGTGTAAAAAGGCTGTTTGATCCTGTCTTCTGATTCTTGCCTTCTTCCACTGTCCCCAATCTATCTGCTGATAGAGCAGAGCCTTGGGGGCACTCTGTACATGCTCAGTTTGGTGTTTATTACTAGGGGGGTTTTTTTTTTCCTTGGGAGGGTGCATGTGATAAGCACAGGACCAATCGGCACTGTCCAGAGGGTCAGGGTCCTGCAGCCTAGTAGGACAGTCTGAGTAGAATAAAAACTCCTCCTGCAAGTTTTAACAAGACACTGATAGAAGTCACAAGACTGCTATATACTGCTGATGAGAAAAGGTATTTAGCCGTTTATATTTTCTAAAATAATTGAATTTCCATATTCTGTGTACTGTGGGGGAGACCAGATATAGAGAATGCAGGGTCCTGGGTTTAGTAACACTTTAAAGTGGTTGTAAAGGTTTGTTTTTTATTTTTTTCTAAATAGGTTCCTTTAAGCTAGTGCATTGTTGCTTCACTTACTTTTTCCTTCGATTTCCCTTCTAAATGTTTTTGTTCTTTGTCTGAATTTCTCACTTCCTGTTCCTCCTCAGTAAGCTTGCCCCCATCATCCGGGCCGTTGTGGCTGGGGGTTAGTCAGCGTGCTCGCTCCCTACTTTGGGACTACATCCCTGCGAGGAGATGCTGTGTTCACAACGTCTCTAAGCAGGAATGTAGTCCCATGGGAGGGGGGAGAGCATGCTGACTAACCCCCAGCCAGAACGGCTCGGATGATGGGGGCAAGCTTACTGAGGAGGAATAGGAAGTGAGAAATTCAGACAAAGAAAAAAAACATTTAGAAGGGAAATTTGAATGGTTGGTATTCAGCCGCCACAGGAAGAAAATACTGGGTATTGGTTCCAGTAAATGACACCTCCTGTCCAGGTTCCCCTTCCTTCTGCTGACCAGCCACTCCCTCCCTCCTTAATCACTGTACCAATCACTCACTGTTTTCATTCATATCTGAAGCATAATAAATTGTGCTGCAGTTTTATAAATAAACAGGGAAGCTGTGCGGAGCTGCTCTTGTTCACTCTGTGCCACTGGGGCTGCAGAGATGGAAGGTGAGGACTTTGCCATATTGCATCGGGTGCTTTTGGTTCATTTTTATGAAAGCGCATCAAAAGGCCTGCATGCAGGAAATGCACAGGAACCGCCCGATGCAATGGAAGTCTATGGAAAAGAGCAGGTGACCGGCATAAAACCGCATGTACACTGTGCTGCGGGAAAACTGCACTGCATCTGTGTGAAAGTACCCTTAACCACTTCATTACTGGGCACTTAAGCCCCCTTCGTGCCCAGACCAATTTTCAGCTTTCAGCGCTGACGCATTTTGAATGACAATTGCTCGGTCACACAACACCGTACCCAAATTATAGTTTTATCATTTTTTCCCCACAAATAGAGCTTTCTTTTGGTGGTATTTGATCATCTCTGCGATTTTTTTATTTTTTGCGCTATAAACCCAAAAAGACAGAAAATTAAAAAAAAAAAAAACTTTTTTACTCTTTGTTATAATAATATCCCAATTTAAAAAAAAAAAAAAAAAAATTTCCCTCAGTTTAGGCCGATACGTATTCTTCTACATATTTTTGTAAAAAAAAATCGGACTAAGCGTTTATCGATTTGGTTTGCGCAAAAGTTATAGCGCCTACAAAATAGGGGATAGATTTATGATTTTTTTTTTTTTTTTTAGACCTGCGATATTGCGGTGGACGTATCGGACACTTTTGACACAATTTTGGGACCATTCACATTTATACAGCGATCAGTGCTATAAAAATGCACTAATTACTGTATAAATGTGACTGGCAGTGAAGGTGTTAACACTAGGGGGCGGGGAAGGGGTTAAATGTGTATCCTGGGTGTGTTCTAACTGTGTGGGGGGAGGGGACTGACTGGGGGGAGGTGACCGATGCTATGTCCCTATGTACAAAGGACACAGATCGGTCTCTCTCCCTGACAGCAAGTGGAGCTCTGTGTTTACACACAGAGCTCCATGTCCCTGCTGTGTCACCGACGATCGCGGGTACCTGGCGGACATCACGACCGACAGGCACACGCATCGGCTCCCGAGCGATGCGCCGGGCACGTTGTTTCCCCGCAGCGCACACGGGAAATGACAACAACAGGACGTCCAAAGACGTCCACTCGGCACTTGAGAGCCGCGCTGTGGACGTCTTTTGTCCATAGCGCGGATCCCAAGTGGTTAAAGTGGGGGGTACTTCCACTTAGTGACGTTGACCCCCTGACATGCTACGTTTGGCATGTCATTTTTTTTGGGGGGAGGGGATGCTCGTTTTAGAGGCATCTAGCTCCTACTTCCTCCTAAAGGAATTTCACCTCTCCCCCCCCCCCTCCCTGCAATCTTCTGGGACACGTCACAGGTCCCAGAAGATTGCACGGCCCACACTTGCAATGCCGTTGCCGCAGAGAGGAGTGGGAGAGGACCGAGGCTTTGGGCGGCTGCATAGCTGGACCGTGGGACAGGTAAATGTCTGTTTGTTTTTGTTTTTTATTAAAAATCAGCAGCTACACTTTTTGTAGCTGCTGACTTTTAAATGGGTGGAACTCCGCTTTAAGCCTGTGTATACTATCCCTATCACATGATGTCCAGGCATCTGAAAGACTAGAATGCTATCATTTTTCAGTTGGTGATGTCACACCCTGCGGTGGTTGTTTTGCTCATATTGCAGGTCTAGGAAGCTGCATTATATGAAACTGAAATCTACAGAAGACTCAAGTGATTTGAGATTAGCTTTCCTCCAATAGTCATGTGGGGACCGACTTCCAAGGAATACCCAGCAACTGAGGGAGGGCTAGAATCGCACGTTATCATTTTTGTAGGACTTTCCCAGATCTTTGAAAAAAACTTGGGGAGAGAGAAAAAATTATCCATCAATCTGTTGGCAGCTGTCATTTTTTTTTTTTTTTTTTTTCAGTGATAAACTTCTACTGCACTGGTAACATGTCCTGTGAAAGATTTGATCCTTTTTATTACAATCCACATTTCTTCCAACATTGCGTGTTCGTTATTAGGACCTGTTTCACACGGGCTTCAGCCTGAGCGTTTTGTCGCCTGAAGCGTGACGCTCAAAAACGCTAGAGGGGAAAAAATACATTATTCCCTATAGAGATGGTTCACATCTCCAATACGCCTGACCCCGAACGCCTGAAGCTCAAACAAGTTCCGGACCCTTTTTTGTCGCACGTATCGGGCGGTTTGGTCGTTTTTGAGCGTTTCCATTTCCCATAGAAAGTAATGGAAATGCTCGATTTAAGCGACTAGCGCGACAACGAGCGTTTGCTACGGGCGTTTCGTCGCTTTAATCAATAGAACATTTCACCCAGGCAGAAGATTAAAAAATCTACCAACATAGCAACAAGTGATGAAAAGATGATAATTTTTCCTATTGGCTAAAATAAAAAACGTCGGACGACGCTGTATGCAAACGCGCAAATAAGCATGAATACGCGTGACAAAACGCCGGGAAAACCAACCGACGCTCAGGTGTGAATGCAGCCTTAGAGCAGTGTGATCGGCAAGCGTTGACAAAGCATTTGCAGAGCAAGCTTTGGAGCTTTTAAAATACCATTTAACTCTAATTTGTAAATGTTGAACACTGATCGTAATGAGTGCTGATTGTCACTTTAACCGCTTCAGCCCCGGACCATTTTGGCGGTTTAAGACGGGACACTTTTTGCGATTCAGCACTGTCTCTTTAGCTGACAATTGCGCGGCCGTGCGACGTGGCTCCCAAACAAAATTGACGTCCCCACCCCCCACAAATACAGCTTTCTTTTCGTGGTATTTGATCAGCTCTATTTTTTGCGCTATAAACAAAAAAAAAGAGTGACAATTGTGACTGCGGCATTATGGCGACACTTTTGACACCATTTTGGGACCATTGTCATTTTTACAGCGATCAGTGCTATAAAAATGCACTGATTACTCTAAAAATGACACTGGCAGTGAAGGGGTTAACCACTAGGTGGCGCTGCAAGGGTTAAGTTTTCCCCAGGAAGTGAGTCTTGCTGTTAGGGGGTGTGGCTACACGTGACACGTCACTGATGACTGTTTCCGATCCCGGGGAACGGTCATCAGTGACAGTGTCACTAGGCAGAATAGGGGAATGCCTTGTTTACAAGGCATTCTCCTGTTCTGCTCTTGCTGACCGAAATCGCGGGACTCCCGGGAACATAGAGTTCCCGGTAGGGATGTCCCGATACCGATACTAGTATCGGTACGGAGCATTTCCCTGAGTACTTGTACTCGGGGGGGGGGGGGGGATGCTCCGATGCCTCACCCGATACCTGGGCAGGCAGGGGAGTTGCAAGTCTTCTCCCCCCGTGCTGTCTTTCCCCCTGCTCCGTGCCCATCTTTCCCCCATGCTCGTCTTCTGCTCCGTGCCAGTCTTCTCTCCCCCCCCCTGCTCCGTGCCAGTCTTCTCTCCCCCCGCTCTGTGCCGGTCTTCTCTCCCCCCCCGCTCTGTGCCGGCGGTCTTCTCTCCCCCCCGCTCTGTGCCGGCGGTCTTCTCTCCCCCCCGCTCTTTGCCGGCGGTCTTCTCTCCCCCCCGCTCTGTGCCGGCGGTCTTCTCTCCCCCCCGCTCTGTGCCGGCGGTCTTCTCTCCCCCCCGCTCTGTGCCGGCGGTCTTCTCTCCCCCCCGCTCTGTGCCGGTCTTCTCTCCCCCCCGCTCTGTGCCGGTCTTCTCTCCCTCCCCGCTCTGTGCCGGTCTTCTCTCCCCCCTCAATCTGTCGGGATGGAGAGCAGAGGTAGGAGCCGCTAAACCCGGCTTCTAGCTTCCCTCCATTAATTTCAGCTGAGGCTGCAGAGAAAGGGACTGGGGAATCTGTGTCCTTAGTCCCTTCCTTTGTCTTAAAGGGGAGATGTCAGAGGTCTGTTAAGACCCATGATATCTCTCCAAAGACCCCCAACAGGGCTGATTAAAAAAAAAAAAAAAAAATTGCAATAAATATATATATGTAAAAAAAAAAAAAAGTAAAGTATCGGCGAGTACTTGAAAAAAAGTATCGGTACTTGTACTCGATCTCAAGAAAGTGGTATCGGGACAACCCTAGTTCCCTGGACCCCCGGGCGCACGTGCGCGCTGGGCGACAGATTCAAATGAACGTACCTGTACGCCAATCTGCCTGCCCGTGCCATTCTGTCGACGTAAATAGGCGTGCGGCGGTCGGCAAGTGGTTAAGCAAGTTACTAGCAGGCTTTAGAAAGCTTCCAAGAAGTTCTGAAGCCTGCTAGCAGCTTGTTAAAAGCGGAAATCAACACTCCCATTATGATCTATGTATTCTTTTGCTGTTGTTAACCTTGCATATTGCAATGCCTTGTATCCCTTGCATTGCACAAATATATCAGGCCAGATATGGATGGCCATTTCCTATTCTCAGAAATGGTATAGTGGCATGTGTTCATTGAGTCCTCTCTGTGGACCGCGGACAAGAGGTTAATCCATGTATACTGAATGCCATGGTGTCATAGGGCAGGGAGATAACAGTTCATCGGACCCAGAACCTGTCCTAGATAACTTTTATCACTGTGTTGTGCACCTTGTACATTTAATATCTTTTATAATTGCAAAACAATCACTTTGCTATGTGTTAGTGCTCTCCTCCTTCACAAGTTAGTTTGTGCTAAAGGAGCCTTTCTCAATTTATTTACCATGAAGGAACCCTTGAAATCACTTCCCACGCTCAATGAGCCCCTGCTACCATTACTATATCTGCAGCTCCCCATACATTAGAGTGGTGATCATTGGGAAGAATGCTCCGCTTACAAATGGATAAAAAGATCATTGGGAAGAATGCTCCGCTTACAAATGGATAAAAAGATCATTGGTTACTCAAGGAACCCCTAACAACCTCCTGGAGGAACCTTGGGGTTCAACCATGGCTGAGAGAGGCTGTGTGAAATCCCTTTTTGTTTAACCACTTCAGACCCGTGCTATGTCCAAAGAAAAACGACAGCGTGGCTTTCTTGTTCTGGGAGGAATGAAAAAAAAATCAAAAGCCTAAGGCAGTTGGACTATGTTCTGTTTATTTATTTTAAGGTCTGATTTTTATTGTGTCTGGAGTGTACCTTTGTACCGTGTCAGGTCTTTATGTAATTTCCTTTTAATTATTTACCTTTTTAGTTTTTGATGTGGTTATTAATCACTTTTAGGTGTATTTTGTAATGTGGGCCTGTTTCAGAATGGTTAGACTACGGACCATGCTGAAGAGGGGTATGGGCAGGCAGTATATACAGGAGGGCATTGTGGGAGCGCGCAGTGGCTCTATAGATGGGCTGTTCTTAGTGCAGGCACACATAGAGGAAATGATATGTGTGTAGTTGTGTTACATTCCTTCTATTACAATAGCATTTCAGGCCATCTCCACCCAGTTGGTTACCGTTGCTGGTTGGAGTCACCTGCCAGGTTAAAGTTTATGTAATACAATTACTGAAATCCCATTTAAGTCCTTTCAAAAGTTATATTTCATTTGTTTTTAAAATTTGCAGCTTTTTTTTTTTTTTTTAAAAGCCTATGGCATGTGAACACACCCAAAAAACTCCACCCGGTGCAGAAATAATGTGCACACACATAGAGTGTTCACAAAAACGTGCAGTCGGGTTCAACGTCAAGTGGTCCTCCTGTGAAGAAAGGACCCAAAACCCTGATCCCCCGGGGCGTTAGGCTCCAGACAGGGACTGAGGTACTGTGGTCCGAGCAACCGAAGCCGACACGGACCCAACTTCCTCGGAGAGACTGCCGAAACAGAACCCTCCAGTACTAGGTGGGGCTCCCCCGAAGGCAGACCGCATGAGAGCAGGTGAACTAAGCCAGAAGGCCATGTCCAACCACTTCCAAGACGTTCAGGGCTGGCCCGAGGACCGGCACCCTACTGATTAGGGGTGCGACGGATCAAAAAACTCACGGATCGGATCAATCCTCGGATCAGGAGTCACGGATCGGATCATTTTCGGCTCAGCAAAAAAAAAAAGAAAGACAAATCTTGTTACACCCACCAGAGTTTTATATTTCATAGTTATTTTCAACACAAAATGGAGCTTAAATACAGAATATGTAAATCTGACGGACTGTTTACATGTTACATTTTAAAAGCCGCAGCAAACCTGCTGACCTTACATGCTTGCTAATGTGACAGAACACCTCTGATTTTCACATTTAACTAAATGTTAAATGTGAAAATCAGAGGTGTTCTGTCACATTAGCAAGCATGTAAGGTTTGCTGTTGCTTTTAAAACTGAACAGTCCGTTGGATTTCTAAATACTGTATTTAAGCACATAAGCTCAGTTTTGTGTTGAAAATAACGATGAAATACATGATCGGACACACACAGCAGGGCTCCTCCACCTGTCCCTCCCCTCGGTCTCTGCAGCACTCCTCCCTTCACACACGGCTCCGGCCAAAACACTGACACACACGCCTCACACATGCCGCCTGCTCGTAACGCGCCCGCTGATTGGTTTGGAGGCAGGGCAACTCTGGGTCGTTGCTTCTGTTCTGCATCATGATTGGCCGAGTGCTAGTGTTTTGTTTCCCGCCTCTTCCTTTCCTGTCAGTCAGTGTACTGCAGTGAGAGGAGGCTGAGGGAGCTCACAATCTACAGATCATACGGATCACATGTGTGCCGATCCGAATAGGTTGATCCGTGCGGATCATGGATCAGTGATGATCCGTTGCACCCCTACTACTGATCACACAGTGAGACAAAACGTGCACAAACAAAAAGAGACAAAAATGTGACAAAACATAGGCAATATATTAAATAAAGGGGGGGGAGGGATAGTGACATACCCCCCCCCCCCCCAGGTAGAACCAGGCAGACACCCCCCCCCTCCAGGTAGAACCAGGCAGACACCCCCCCCTCCAGGTAGAACCAGGCAGACACCCCCCCCCCCAGGTAGAACCAGCCAGCCCCCCCCCCCCCCAGGTAGAACCAGGCAGACACCCCCCCCCCCCAGGTAGAACCAGGCAGACACCCCCCCCCCCAGGTAGAACCAGGCAGACACCCCCCCCCCCAGGTAGAACCAGGCAGACACCCCCCCCCCAGGTAGAACCAGGCAGACAGCCCCCCCCCAGGTAGAACCAGGCAGACAAGCCCCCCCCCCCAGGTAGTGCTCCCAGCGGTGTGTCCCACGAGTGCTGGCTCCTCCTCCATGGGTGTAAACAGAGAGGAGGGCCGCCACCGGGTGTACCAAGATGGCCGCGGCTCCGGAGCTAGGCCGAAGCCGCGGCCTTTCCTAATGTTATGGGCGCGGCTCCGGAGCTAGGCCAAAGCCGCGGCCTTTCCGAATGTTATGGACGCGGCCGGAGCCGCCGCAATCCGCGGGTCACAGTGTGTGCCGATCCGAATGGGGTGACCCGTTCGGATCACGGATCAACTGTGATCCATTGCACCACTACTGCTCTCCGACCTGCAGATCAGTTTGAAAGCAGCCCAGTAACCACTGCAGAACAGATATGCCCATATATACACACTGTGATTCTAGTAATAAACGTACCATTAATAACAACAGTATTCTATTCCATCCCAGAGCAGGAGGTCGTGGGCCACATCAGAGGGCTCCGGGCCACTGGTTGGGCATCCCTGTTATAAGGTGACAATGCTCTGTTTCTTTTTGTTTTTGTTCTGCCTTGTCACCCTGTCATGTTCTCATCCTGTGGTGAATGTTGTGAAATGTTTCGCTGTGGTCACCATCAGGAATTCGGCTTTAAAAAAGAATGCGTTTTTTTTTTTTGAGATTCATAGTTACCTAGGTGGATGCAGCATCAGACCGATACTGCATCTGTCTCCCGCCGTCTCTGCACTGAGAACCCGACACTGCAGATGGCTCGGTTCTCACACCTCCTCCCCGAGCGGAGATCTGCTGTTAGTCGGCATCACTCCTGCTCTGTTCCTCCTCACATACTGGAGTGCTGAGTTGTGGAGGGGCGGGGAGCAGCCATCTCAGCGGCTCACTGAGACTGCCATCAATCAGTCCAGGCAGCTGGCAGATCCAGACTACTGAACGCGGTGCCTGGACTGTTTGCAGTGACGTCAGTGGAAAGCGGACCTCAGACCACTCTCCGCTAAAAACTGGTCACAGAAGTGCAAAATGAATTGCACTCCTGTGACCCATAGGAGAAGCCCATCCTAAAAAGCGCAGTCTGGACTTCTCTTTTAAGAAACGACATGCAGCAGTTTAGGCATGTGCAAAAGGGAAAATTTCGTTTTGTTTCGTTTCGTTTTAATTCGTTATTTAATTAATTTCGTTAAGTTAGGTTTGTTAAATGTGTTAAATTCGTTTTCGGAACTTTCGTTTCGTTTTTCGACCGAATTTCGAAAAATCCGGTCGAATTCGAAAGTATTTCGACCGGATTCGACAACAAATAGTCTCTTTTCGAATATAATTTCGAAATTCGATCGGAATTCAAAAAAAAAAAAAAAAAAAAAAATTCAAATTCCAAATCGAAAACCCGCGGACGAAATTCGATCGGAATTCACAAAAAAAAAAAAAAAAATTTTTTTTTCGAATTCCAAATCGAAAACCGCGGACGAAATTCGATCGGAATTCGAAAAAAAAAAAAAATTCGAATTTCGTCCGCGGTTTTCGATTCGGAAACGAAAATGTTCGTTCGGATTCGGTAAATTCATTAATATTGCAATTCGGGAATTCGTATGCATCTGAATGTCCGAATAATGAAAAATTTGTCCGAATTTCGATTCGGAACAAAACGAAATGCACATGCCTACAGCAGTTGCTAGAGTGCATGCAATTAGACAAAAAGGGAGGAATTGCTAAGTGTCTGAGACGAACTCAGCCGTAGCGCAGCCAATCCGCTAATGCATTTTAATTTTCAAAGCCCTGTGAAAAAAACTAAAGATAGAAACTGAATGCTATGGGCATTTGGCACCATTTGAGAGCCTTTTTTTTTTTTTTTTTTTTCCTTAAAGCGGTTGTAAACCGCATATATAATTTTTTATTTTTTTTTTACCTGCAAGGCAAAAGGCATAATCAGCTAGTATGCACCGCATACTAGCTGATTATGAAATACTTACCTCAAAACGAGGTGAACAACACTTACCTGGTTCACGCCGAGCGAGATGTCATCTTGCTCCGGCGTGTCTTCCGGGTATCGCCGCTCCAGCGCTGTGATTGGCTGGAGCGGCGATGACGTCACTCCCGCACGTGCGCGCTGGAGATTTAAAATCGGCAAGGTCCGGCGGCTGCCAGATCTTTCACCGTGGATTCCCCCTGCAATCAACGGCGCATTGCGAGGGAAATATCTCCTAAACCGTACAGGTTTAGGAGATATTCTTTATACCTACAGGTAAGCCTTATTATAGGCTTACCTGTAGGTAAAAGTGAAAAATAAAGGCTTACAACCGCTTTAAGTGTCTGCAAAGAGGTGACATAAGATCGGCGCTGATATGAAACAAAGAATAAGAGTTAAACCGTTTTAGTTGAATATTTTGATTTAAAAAACAAAAGCAAAAAAAAAAGAAACACCTGTCATTCAGTTTTACATCTAATTTAAAAGGGTTGTAAAGGAAGAAAATATTTCTGTGTGTAGCAGCCTCCCCAGCACCCCCTAATACTTACCTGAGCCCCATCTCTGTCCAGTGATGTTCACAAGTTCCTCGGCCATCCAGGACTCTCCCACCTGACTGGCTGAGACACAGCTGTGGTGCCATTGGCTTCCGCAGCAGTTAGCCAATCTGAAGTGAGAGGGGGCGGGGACGAATGGCAGCTTCGTGTCTAAATGGACACGCGGAGCTTGGCTCGGGTGCCCCCTTAGCAAGCTGCTTGCTGTGGGGGCATTCGACAGGAGGAAGGGGCCAGGAGCAGTGAAGAGGGACCCAAAAAGAGGGTATGGGCTTGCTATGTGCAAAACCACTACACAGAGCAGGTTACACAGGTGAGGTTGAAAAAAAGGCACAAGTCTGTCAAGTCCAACCTATGTGTGTGCTTTTATGGTAATAGTACATTGTGTATCCCTGTATGTTGCAGTTGTTTAGTGCCCATCTAACAGTTTTTATTAAACCATCGATGCTCCCTACTGAAACCACTGTTTGTGGAAGAGAATGCCACATCCTTACCACTCTTACAGTAAAGAACCATCTACACAGTTTAAGGTTAAACCTCTTTTCTTCTAATGGGAATGGCCGCGTGTCTTTTTTTTTTTTATTTCCCTTGGGCGGAAAGGTTTTATCCCTATTGTGGGGTCACCAGTATGGTATTTGTACATTGAAATCCTATCCCCTCTCGTCTCTTCTCCAGAGAGAATAAGTTCAATGCTTGTAATCTTTCCCCATAGCTCAGATCCTCCATTCCCTTTATTAGCTTTGCTGGCCATGTTTGTTTGTTGTGTTTTTTTTATTTTTTTTAAACTAAACCTTACAATCACTTTAAAGCGGGAGTTCACCCATAAAACAATTTTTCCCCTTAGATTCCTGCTCGTTTTGTCTAGGGGAATCGGCTAGTTGTTTTAAAATATGATCCGTACTTACCGTTTACGAGATGCATCCTCTCCGTCGCTTCCGGGTATGGGCTGCGGGACTGGGCGTTCCTTCTTGATTGACAGTCTTCCGAGAGGCTTCCGACGGTCGCATCCATCGCGTCACTAGTTACCGAAAGAAGCCGAACGTCGGTGCGGCTCTATACTGCGCCTGCACACCGACGTTCGGCTACTTTCGGAAAATCGTGACGCGATGGATGCGACCGTCGGAAGCCTCTCGGAAGACTGTCAATCAAAATAGGAACGCCCAGTCCCGCAGCCCATACCCGGAAGCGGCGGAGAAGATGCATCGCGTAAAAGGTAAGTACAGGTCATATTTTAAAACAACTAGCCGATTCCCCTAGACAAAACGAGCATCCATCTAGGGGGAAATAGTGTCATGTGCGGGTGAACCTCCGCTTTAAGGGCTGGTTCACACCTAAATCGCACGTGAACATGGTGTGCAATCCTGTGCAACACAATTTTCACCCCAAAAATCATAGCACCAGATCGTACTGGTGACATCCAGTGCAGGCAAAAGCACTGTTTGTGATCTGTGTTTGGGGTGTCATTGGGATTATATCAACACCCCCAACAGGTCGCACACCCAGTGTGTTTTGTACGCTGTGAAGGAAACGCACACAGAACTCAGGTTTCCTGCACCGTGTTCCGTGTGAATGAGCCTTAAACGTTTGGCTGAATCCCCAGAGCTACAATCTCCATGCATCTCCCCATCGTCAACCCCTGATTATTCTAATGTTTATTGGGCTTAAATGAACATTAAACTATAACGGTGAAAACATTTGTAAAGAGCAGGATGGGAATTTTTTATTCAAATGAACAAAATCCCAAGTGTGAATGTGTTTTATTTTTTCCAAAAAAATTTTTCTCCGAAAAAAAATCTGTTTAATATGTTTGGGATTCCATTCAAATAACAGGACATTTGAACATAATTAGTTAAAGTGGATGTAACCCCACTCTCATCCTTTCTAAACTACTGCCATAGTGCTGATCTATAAGGATATAGATGCCTCCTGCATGAATCCTTACCTGTCAAATGTCTCCCCTCTGTCTGTTATAAGAACTAAAAAACTGCAGATTCTGTGGGTGGATCTGTTGTCTGGAGCTCGGTGGGTGGAGTCGTGATGTCAGACTCCCTGCCCACCTCTACACTCCCGTTGTCAACTTGCATTTTGTCCTGTGTGTATTTCTTACACTGAATTCTGCTATGATCACCAACATCCAGTCAAAATCCAGAAAAGTAACCACGTGACTTCAGAAAAGGAGTGGGGGTGGGAATTAAAAAATAATGCCTGTCTCAGGCTAGTGCATGAGATATGTAAATAACCTGTCGTTCACAGCAAGGGGGCGGAACGGACAAAAGTTTTCTCCTGTTTGTCCGTTTTATATCACTGAAAAAAGGAAAGAGGATTGCTCAGAGCTGGATTAACTCTTTGTGGCAAGACTGGGCACAGATGATAGGAAATATTATACTCTACATTGTGACATCACTGTTCTCAAAGATGGCCAGAGAGAACGCTCTAACTCAGGGGTGCCCAACCTTTTGAATAGCAAGGGCCATATAAGCAACTTGGTAACCAGTCGTGGGCCACAATGAGCGGAGCAGGCGGATGACAAGTCACGGCTACTTTATGGCCCCTCCGATCTGCCAAGATGGAAGGGGACGAATTCCCATCTGTTTTTTGGATTGGAGGTAGGCGAGTGTAAATGGACATCTGTTGCTCTGTAAAGGTGAAATGAGGGTCCCATTTGTTTGGGCTGATGATGTGAAAAGGGCCTAAGACTGCTTTCACACTGATGGTTTACCCACACCATGGGTGCAGCGTAGTGCACCTGTGTCTATCCTGTGGGTAAGCTGAACTTTGCCATAGACTCCTCCTGTGGCAAAGCCGGCGCTGTAGAGGAAACCTCCGCTTATGGGGCTCTGGTCCGGACCCACTTTCTTCCTCTACCACCAGCTTCATTCACAACACTGATGCTGTGGTATGGCAGATCGGCAACCTGCGATTTGGCCTTGCCCACTTGCTATTCCAGAGCAGGAGGTCGCGGGCCACATCAGAGAGCTCCACGGGCCACATATGCTCAGGCGTTTTAGCGCTAGAAATAGCACCTGAAAACTGCCTCCTATTCTCTGCAATGGATGCTTTCACACACAGGCAGTGCGCTTGCGGGATGTTAGGAAAAGTCCTGCAAGCAGCATCTTTGGGGCACTCCCTAAATGCCCCTGCCCATTGCAATGAATAGGCAGCGATTCCGAAGTGCCTGAAAAGCGATTTGGAAACACAGCAACACACACACATTTTTGACCCTTCCTTTGGGGTTAAAGGCGCCCTGCTAGTAGCCGAAAAGCGCAGCTTAAACAGTGGTAAAGCACCGTTAAAATGAGCGCCGCTTTACCGCAAATGCAGCCGCAACTCCAGTGTAAAAGGGGTCTTACTGATGAAGTCTATGACGGAGGCACACACTGTCCTGATTATTACAGGAGGGAATAGCTGTGATTGGGAAAGGCTGTCACCAGATTAGGTGTTCCCTTTAAGACCAAGGATACATGGGTCTGATGGGCATAATATCCTCGCCCAATCAAGCGAGATCGTCTTGTATCTACTGGTAGCTTCATCATGTACTGTATGCTGCTCAGGTATTGCTGTTGATGCATCACTTGTGAATTTCCAGTTGGGTGTCAGCGGGTATTGTTTACACTGAAGCAACCCGGCCCCTGCTCACATCTGATAACAGTAAGGTCTGAATTAATTTTCACCCAAGTGTCAGGTTTTTGGTATAGACATGTTAGACTCATCCGTCACGGGTTTTGTTTAGTTGGTGTAAAGAACACGCACGTGGGAAATTTTACTTTCGAGATTATTGGAACTAAACCAAACACTTTTTAGGATGAAACCTGAATGATTGCTTTGCATCAGTCCTTGGAAATTGGCACTACTTGTAACCAATGTTTTTTTTTCTTCTGATTACCATAGGACAAAACACTAGTTGGCCCGGATTCACAAAGCACTTACGCCGACGTATCTCGAGATACGCCGCGTAAGTCTATCTATGCGCCGTCGTATCTGTGCGCCGTGCCCACAATCTGAGATACGCCTAAAAATAGGCTTCCTACGACCGACGTAACTTGCCTATGCCGTCGTATAGTGGGCGCATATTTATGCTGGCCGCAAGGGTCGCTCCCATTGATTTTCTATGCACATATGCAAATGAGGGAGATACGCCGATTCACGAACGTACTTGCGCCCGGTGGCCTAATATACACGGTTTGCGTAAGGCGTACGTCCGACGTAAAGTTATTCCACATATAGGAGGCGCAACTAATGCAAAGGTATGGACAAGGGAACAGAGCCTTTGTATATTACGTTGTTTACATAGTATGTGAATAGGGCTGGGCGTAGGTTACGCTCACGTCGTAGGCAGTGATCCGTCGTATCTTAGGGAGTAGTTCTGACGTGATTCTGCGCACTGGGATGCGTCCACGGGACGGCGCATGCGCCGTACGTTATTCGTATCTTTATGACGCTCAGTCCATCATTTACATGGGGTCATGCCTCATTAGCATGGCTCACGCCCACTTCCACCTACGCTGGCTTACGCCGAGGAAACCCAGCGTAGATTTGGGGGCGAGTGCTTTGTGAATACTGTGCTTGCCTCTGTGCACTGCGTCGGCGTAGCGTATATTAGATACGCTGCGTCGGCGTAGCGTATATTAGATACGCTGCGTCGGCGTAGCGTATATTAGATACGCTGCGCCCGCATAAATATGCGTCGATGTATGTGAATCCGGGCCGTTGTCTCTATACACCAATCGGCCATAGCTTTGACCACTGACCAGTTAAGTGTAAAACACTGATTATCTTGTGACAATGGCGCTTTAGGGTCCGTGGCATGTATCGAGCAGCAAGTAAACATTTTGTCCCAGAAGTTGATGTGCTGAAAGCTGAAAAAAATGGACATCACAGTTTTTTGTGTATGGGGCTGTGGAGTCTGCAGAATGGTCAGGGTGGCCAGGTTGCCCCGTGTCCACAGCCAGGAGCCCACAATTGGCAGGTGAGCATCAGAACTGGACCACGGAGCAATGGAAGAAAGGGCCGTGGTCTGACAAATCGCATTTTCTCTGGCATCATGTGGATAGTCATGTATGTGTGCGTCACTTTCCTGGAGAAGGGATGGCCCCAGGATGCAGTATGGAAGCACAGCAAGCAGTCAGTGCGATGTTTTGGGCAATGTTTTGCTGGAAACCTTCAATCCTGCCATTCATGTGGATATTACTTTACCACTTACCTAAACATTGTTGCTGACCAAGTACAAATTCTATTTCCTGATGATGGTGGCATCTTTCAGTAAGACGATGCACAACGCGTTTGAAGCGTTTACTTGGCCTTAGTTCTCCGGATCTCAATCCAATCAAGAATCTATGGGATATGCTGGAAAAACCAGTCCAATCCATGGAGGCCCCACCTCGTAAGTTACAGGAATGAAAGGATCTACTGCTGAAGGCTTGGTGCCAGATACCACAGCAAACCTTCAGAGGTCTACTAGCGTCCGTGTGTTGACAGGCCAGGGCTGTTTTGGTTGTAAAATTGGGATCTACTCAATATTAGGTAAGTGGTCATAAAGGTATGTCTCATTGTGTGTAGGCTGCCTAAATTTGGCCTTAAAGATGAATTCTAAACACGGTATATTTCTACATACTTGCATTAGTCCAGCTTGGACCAATGTAATTGTATACCATACCTGACCGATGCCCCAGAAAAATAGAAATCACTGAAGTAGATGGCGCTGCTAAACTGATCTCCACTAGCTTCTAGATCCTCAGCTGAGCAGCAAGCCAAATGCATTTTAAATATAGGAAGTCGCCTGCTCAGCTTTGGTGCCATTCAGAGAACGCATTCCAATTTCCTGAATGAATCGGTGTGTTCTCTGATTGGATGAGGTGGGAGGCTGGACCATGATGTCATCGGACAGGTATGGTATATACATAGATGCATTGATCCAAGCTGGACCATTGTAACTATGTAAAAATGTACCATACCTGAAATTCTTCATTACGCTGGGCATACTCTAATAAAATTCTGTTGCTCAATGTTCATGCCCCAGGGGGCGTGCATTGGGTGCACTCTGTGAACGAAGTGTCCTTTGGATATCAAATCGAGGAAAAGGTCCTATCACAGCAGCCCTTTATCATGTGATCAGCTGTGTCCAATCACAGCGGATCACAAGTAAACAAATTGTCACTGTGAGGAAAGAAGAGCCGATAACCGGTAAGCTGGTAGGCCATTCCTTTAGATTGCATGTGCCGGTGATGTCACCGGTTCCAACCAAGTGAATATCTCAAACGGTGCAGGTTTAGGAGATATTCATTTAAAGTGGGAGTTCACCCATAAAACAATTTTTCCCCTTAGATGGATGCTCGTTTTGTCTAGGGGAATCGGCTAGTTGTTTTAAAATATGAGCCGTACTTACCGTTTTCGAGATGCATCTTCTCCGTCGCTTCCGGGTATGGGTCTTCGGGACTGGGCGTTCCTTCTTGATTGACAGGCTTCCGACGGTCGCATCCATCGCGTCACTAGTAGCCGAAAGAAGCCGAACGTCGGTGCGGCTCTATACTGCGCCTGCGCACCGACGTTTGGCTTCTTTCGGAAAATCGTGACGCGATGGATGCGACCGTCGGAAGCCTCTCGGAAAACTGTCAATCAAAATAGGAATGCCCAGTCCCGTAAACGGTAAGTACGGATCATATTTTAAAACAACTAGCCGATTCCCCTAGACAAAACGAGCAGGAATCTAAGGGGAAAAAGTGTTATGTACGGGTGAACCCCCGCTTTAACTTACAAGTAATCTTTATTATAAGCTTACCTGTAGGTAAAAATGAAATTGGTGTTCTTACATTGAAAGCAGAGATTACATGTAGCTGAGAGTAAACTAAACCGAGTGAGCTTTCTGCGTTTTGCAGAGTTGTTTTGTTATTGGATAGCGGTAGAAGCCCACAGAACACTTCCATTTGTTTCCTGGAATTGCTTTTTAATTGAATGCATTAGTTTATAATGTAAGGCCTGTAATAATCATTTCCTGACGTGCTGCGGTTTACAAACAAGACTGATGGTGATTGCACTGCGTTGTTTTATCTTCTCATTTATTTGGAAGTGGATTTTTCTTTTTCTGGCAGTAGATATATAGTGGCAGTTGAACGTGTCTGATAAGATATGAAGATTTGTGAAGTGATCGTTGCAGCGTATGTACATGGGTGGAGGCGCTCCGGAGGGGAGTCTGTGTGTGGCACACAATAGGCTCGGTTCCCTCAGTGAGTGAGAACATGCTCGTTATATAATGAATCTGGTGAATTTGATTTAAATCGATGGTAAGAAGAAGGCTTAAATTAAATCAACTCAATTTTAATCATAATTTTTAAAGAGTAACTGTGTTCTCTGTCCCGCAGCGGCTCCTCCTCTGACCCGCTGTTGACTCACCAACAGTCCCATTCACTTTAATGGGACAGCTGGTGATGCAACAGGGTGAAGGGACGTGGCAGCAGCAGGTGAGTGGATGGACAGGCGCTGCCATGATGGATCTGAAATGACAGGTGCTCTTTAAATGTAAGGACTTATTCTTGCTGGTAGTTCGAACAGCCCTCAAATTTTCCACTTGCCTACTCGCATTTTGCGAGTGGAAAATGAGGGCTGGCGAGGAGCTGGGCTGCCTGGAAGTGGGGGGGGGGCAGCACCACCGGTGGGTGGGATTGATCGGGAACCGTTCTCCCGGTGGAAGAGTGCATGGAGTTAGAGGAGAGCTGTGGGATCACCGAGCGGGAAAACACGATGTAACAGCTTACATTGAAACTGTATCTGCTCTGCTCACACAGCCCCACCACCTCTTAACCCCGCCCCTGTAATAGACAGAACGCGGGTCCAATGCTGGGATGTATTCTGTCTATTACAGGGGCGGGGTTAGGAGGAGGTGGGGATGTGTGAGAGTGAGCAGAGACCGCTACAATGTAAGCTGTTACAGCGTGTTTTGCCGCTCGGTGATCCCGCGGCTTTCCTCTAACTCCAGTCACGATCCGGCCACCCCTCTCACTTCCTCCACTCTGGCAAGGCTGCAATGGGGTCAATGTAAGGCTGCAATGTGGGGCGTGGCAAGGCTGCATTGATGGGCACTGGTGAGGCTGTGCTGAGGGGAACTGATAAAGTTGTTGTTAATATTTATATTTTTGTAACTTAATTCTGCATAAAACATTTAAGTGTCATTTCATGAGATTTGTGATGGTGTGATTAGTGGCGGGCGGGGTGTGATTAGTGGCGGGCGGGGTAAGTGTTGGGTGGGGCGAGTAACCCTTGAGACCTGGCTAGTAGCTCAGGACTTGACATTTTGATCCCTGAGTTAGAATCTTTAATATTTGCAAACAGAATGAAGGTTTTTTATTTAGAATGAGTAAAACGGAGAAATCAAAACCGATTCAATCATACAGTTTGAAATGTACATACATTTTCAAAACAATGGGGTAAAGGAATATTCCTGAACTTTGTTTTATCTCATTGTTACTGTGAAATAGTGTGAATGCATCAATGCAGTGCATGTCATCTCAGCTTGCAGAGCTTGGATTCATTGAATGAGTTCACCAAAAATGAAAATATTACAGAATATACAGCCTCGTGCTACATAACTAAGCTCCATTTCATGCTGAATAAACTAAATTAATAATGCAGCCTAAATGGAAAACCTTTCTTTAGATAGATTTTTACCCAAAAAGCATTTTATAAAAATAAATTTTGACAAAAATCTGTGTTGTTTTTTTTTTTTTTTTAAATGATTGATTTTTATCCACCCTGTAATGGATAGTTCCACCTCATGGATTAAAATGAGTTCCTATAGCATAGTCAAGTGAGCCCATTATCTGTCAATATTCTGCACAATGCTACTTGAGAATACAGTCCCCCATTCTCAAAACCCAGTTGGGACACATGTAAAGTTTTTTGTTTTTTTTTCATTCAACCCAGCAGCAGGCTAAAAGAAAAAAATCCTGACAGATCGCCATACTATGGCTGGCAATTGACAGAGCAAATTTTTGCAGGAAAAAAAATCTCTTGATTCTCCTTGTTAACAGTCTGGGTTGATGGGGGAGACTCCCTCCTGCTGAGTCATTGTGTTCTCCTGGTGAGGGAGTCCTCTCCGCCAGGATTATTATTGCTAGCAGCTATATCAGCCGGTAGCAATAATCGCATGTAAAATCTGGCAGGCTTGTTGTACCCAAGCTGATCAATTGATCATAGTCAACTTTAAAGCGGGAGTTCACCCGAAAACATTTTTTTAACATTAGATTGATGCTCGTTTTGTGAAGGGGAATCTGGTAGTTTTTTTTTTTAAATCGAAGCAGTACTTACCGTTTTAGAGAGCGATCTTCTCTGCCGCTTCCGGGTATGGTCTTCGGGACTGGGTCGTTCCTATTTGATTGACAGGCTTCCGACGGTCACATACATCGCGTGACGAGTAGCCGAAAGAAGCCAAACGCCGGCGCGGCTCTATACGGCGCCTGCGCACCGACGTTCGGCTACTTTCGGAAAATCGTGACGCGATGTATGCGACCGTCGGAAGCCTGTCGGAAGCCTGTCAATCAAATAGGAACGCCCAGTCCCGCAGCCCATACCCGGAAGCGGCGGAGAAGATCGCTCTCTAAAACGGTAAGTACTGCTTTGATTTAAAAAAAAACTACCCGATTCCCCTTCACAAAATGAGCCTCAATCTAATGTTAAAAATTAGCTTTTCGGGTGAACCTCCACTTTAAGTGCACGCAAATACTATATAGTACCCAATTTTTTGTGTAAAATATAAAAGATGATCCAATAAATGGATATCTAACATGTCATGCTTTAAAATTACGTACACCGGTGGAACATCACCAAGCTACGGAACCTAAAAATCCCCATAGGCAACTTTTTAAACACCTTCACAGGTTACCAGTTCATAGCTACACAGAAGTTCTGGAGCTAAAATGATTGCTCTAAGCCCTGGTTCACACTGGTGCGATTTGACTTGTCAAATCCGTGGCATTTGCTGGCAATGGCACCATCCTAATCGGTGCGACGCCGCATTTGCGGCGCTGCACGGATTTCAAAAAGTAGTTTCTGTACTACTTTTTGCGATTTCGGCTCACGATTTACATTGACGTCTGTGCAGAAACCTGCACAGATGTCCCTGTAATCGCGGCTGAAATCGGGACCGACAGGTGGGAGTGAAATAGTGCGAGTTCAGCTGAACTTGTTTCTGTCACGGAAGATGTATCCCTTGTGATAGCAAGGTCCTTTTATGAACACCCCAGATCTCTCCTCTGACCTCCAGTGCAGCTGATAAAACACACATCGGTCTGATCGGCTGCTTTCTTGGTCACTAAGGGCTAGGGGTGTTGAAAATAATCTGCGCATTGATGCATTGTGATACAGCCTTAAACGATTCTGCATCAATGCTCATAAGGGCTGCATCGCGATTGCATGATGTCATCCTGGCGGGAGACCTTGGCGCCCTCAGAATGCTTTCAGGAACAGGGCACCCTCCTCCGATTCGGGGCTGCCAGGCTTCGGGGCCTCTTACCTCTCGAGGCTTGGGCTGGCCGTTCCCTCTGGGCACCATGTTGCGGGTAGGGTACACGATGAACGGACACCCTGCCAGCAGCAGACGCAATCTCGCAAGAGCACAGCCAACTGACTGGGCTCTGAGTGCTCTCTCATTACCCCGGGGCCAGCCTGACCCTGCCGGGGGAGCAGCAGCAGGAAAAGGGAGGAAAGTCGGGATGACACGCCGGCTGGGAACGACGTCTTGTAGGGCCACTATCACCAACATAACCCACCTCACTGCCAGCTCATGGGGCCTAGCCGGCAGAGCACACTGCCACCCAACAGGCCCTTGGACTGCCGCCCCCAATAGAGACTGCTCAAGGAGGTCCTGCTCTCCACCTTCACCATGCATGGCTTCCCTTATGAGTCTGAGCTCCAACCGCCCAAGAACATCATGCGGATCATCACCCAGGAGTCGGACCTGTCTGAGCCCTACTTCATCTACACTTACCTACCGCTACTTTATCCACAACTGGCTGCAGTTCTGCTTCCTGGAAATTCGGGGTACTACAAGGCCCAGCATTCCTTCTCATCAGGGCCTGCTACACTACATCTGGGGGGGACTGCAGGTCCCAGCATCCCCCCTCTGTCCTCATCAGGACCTGCTACACTAACTGGGGGGACTGCAAGGCTCAGCCTTCCCTGTGTTCTCACCAGGTCATGCCACACTACAACTGGGGGGACAACAAGGCCCAGCATCCCTTTGTCCTCACCTGGTCCTGCCACACTACAACTGGGTGGACTACAAATCCCAGCATTCCCCCATCTGTGTCCTCATCAGGGCCTGCTACACTATAACCGGGGGACTACAAAGCTCAGCCTTCCCTATGTCCTAATCTGGTCCTGCCACACTACAACTGGCATCCCTCTGTCCTCACCATGTCTTGCCAAACTACATCAGGGGGGACTACGGGTCCCAGCATTCCTCCTCTCCTGACAAGGGCCTGCTACACTGCAACTGGGGCGACTACAGGTCCCAGAATTCCTCTTCTATCTTTACTAGGGCCTACTACACTGCAACTGGGGGACTACAAGGCTCAGCATTCATATTCTGTCCTTGCTAGGACCCACTGCACTAAATCTGTAGGGGACTACAGGTCCCAGTAATCTTCCTCTCTGAATTAGAGCCTACTACACTGCAACGGGAAGGGATTACAAAGCTCCGCTTTTCCAGCTGTGTCCTAAACCGGGCCTGCTAATGCTATACTACAACTGGGGAGACCATAAGGCCCAGCATTTCTCCTGTTATGAACAAGGCCTAACACACACTGCAGCTGTGGGGACTACAAGGTCCTGCATTCCCTCTGTCCTAACCGGGGCCTACTACACCACAGCTGACGATTTGGGGGAGGGGGTGATGCAGCCTTGGAACGTTTCTGACGGCTTAAAATTTTTGATAGAAAAACCATGGGCAGTAATCGTGATGCATCGAACCGTTGACCGGATAATAGTAATCGAATCGTGAGACCAGTGAAGATGCGCACCTCTACGCCAGATAAATACCCGAAACTGGTGAAATCCTCATTGTTTCTGGGGTCACCGATGGGAACAACGTAGGTTCCTCTCTCCCTTTCTCTGTGTAGCATTGCCTGGGACCGGCGGCAGCCAGAAGGGGGGGGATCCCCTTCCGACACCCACAGAAGTGATCGAGTGGCTGTTCAGCAATTTAAATCATTTCTGCTTATAAAAGCCCATCAGCAGCTGTACATTTTTGATCCTGGGATGATACCAGACGGTGCAACCACTTCACCCAGATGAATATCATATGACGTCCTGGGAGTGAAGTGGCTAAATAACAGACATGTCACACTTGCCTGCTCTGTACTAGTTTTGCATAGAGCAGCCCCGATCCACCTCTTCTTTATTCCCCGCTTGTGCTCCTGGCTCCGCCCCCGAGTGCCCCCATAGGAAACCACTTGCTCTGGGGGCACATGTGTGTGTGTGTGTGTGTGATTGCTCCTGGGGGAAACAGATCACCAAACCATGCCCCATGGGCTACCATCCAAGCTCTAATAACTGATCTCCTGGAGCAGGTCTGGCTATGGGGAAGATCTCGGCCTCTTGTACACTACATGGGCCAGTGCTAGATTCTGCAGCCTTTAGATTAGTGAGTAAACAATGCCATAGAAGGAGACAAGTGTTCTCTTTGCTCACTTAGCAATCCCGTTGCTGGTGAGTTGTCACCGGGGACATGATTAAAAAAGACATTACCCTAACACTGGAAGCTGCAGAGATACTACAGGGAAAGCTGGTGTCACCACCTCCGCTATCTAATAATGATTTGGGCCATTGACTCATAAACAAGGGCCAGCTGTGCCACAATACATTTTCTACACTGCTGAACATACACAGTGTTGAATGAAATATCGTAATGTAAACAGCACCTATGTGATCCTTCATTTAATGTCGTCCTATTTTTTTCAGTTTCAGCAGAGTGTCTTATGCCTTGTACACACGATCGGAATTTCCGATGGAAAAAGTCAGTCGGATATTCTGACCGTGTGTGTGCCCCATCAGAGTTTTTCCGACGAACTTAGAAAGAGAACATGTTCTCTTTTTTTCCAGTTGAAAAAAAATTCTATCAGAAATTCCGCTTTTTGTATGGAACTCCAACGGAGAAAAAAACATGCATGCTCGGAATCAAGTCAACGCATGCTCGGAAGCATTGAACTTATTTTTTCTCAGCTTGACGTAGTGTTGCACATCATTGTGTTTAGGACGGTCGGAATTTGGTGTGACAGTGTGTATGCAAGACAGCTTGAACGGAATTCCGTCAGAAAAATCCGTTGGAGTTTATCTCAACAGAAATTCCGATCTTGTGTACGGGGCATTACAGTACAATAAAGATGCTAAATGCTTTGATCCGTTATCATTTTCTTTCCCGAATTCTTAATACACATGTAGCTGGTAATCTTGCACTTTGGTCTCCTGCACCTAATGTGACCAGTTGCCCATTGCTTAGACAGTTCTTGGAATATTGGGGTAAACTTGGAAATTTTTGGTAGAGACTTTCTCAACTTGGGATCAGTGGAAGCCTAGGTTTCCTCCAGAGGTTGCTATGGGTTCCTAGAGAAAGGAGCTTGGATAAGTACTTATTGACCACACGTGTAAGGAGCAACATTCCGAGTGACTAGGGTTGCACCGATGCTGTACGTTTACCTACCAGTACCAATACTTTCAGTCAAGTACTCAAGTGCAGAGAAGGGCAACCAAACTGATAAGAGGAATGGAGGAGCTCAGCTATGAGGAAAGATTAGAGGAACTGAATTTATTCACTCTTGAGAAGAGGAGAATTAGGGGGGGGTATGATCAACATGTACAAATATATAAGAGGTCCATACAGGGGACTTGGTGTTGAGTTATTCACTTTACGGTCAACACTGAGGACAAGGGGGCACTCTTTACGTCTAGAGGAAAAGAGATTTCACCTCCAAATACGGAAAGGTTTCTTCGCAGTAAGAGCTGTGAAAATGTGGAACAGACTCCCTCCAGAGGTGGTTCTGGCCAGCTCAGTAGATTGCTTTAAGAAAGGCCTGGATACTTTCCTAAATGTACATAAAATAACTGAGTACTAAGATTTGTAGGTAAAGTTGATCCAGGGTAAATCCGATTGCCTCTCGGGGATCAGGAAGGAATTTTTTCCCCTGCTGTAGCAAATTGGATCATGCTCTGCTGGGGTTTTTTGCCTTCCTCTGGATCAACTGTGGGTATGGAGTTGGGTGTATGGGATTGTACTGTGTTTTTTATTTTGTTTGTTTATTTATTTTTATTTTTTGTGGTTGAACTGGATGGACTTGTGTCTTTTTTCAACCTGACTAACTATGTAACTATGTACTCACCGATACGGAATACTGATACTTTTTTCAAAGAATCTCGCGCGCAATTTGAACACGAATGTGGCGCAATTCCCGTCCGAATCGCATGCAGTTTCCCGCACCACTTTTTTGTGAATCCAGTAAAGAAAGTCAGGGAAGCGCCATCTAAATGTGCAATCTGTTTATTATTTTTATTTTTTTTATAAACACTCGCTTTTTAAAAGCACATATCTGTAATATGTCAATCCAAATCTGCACAGGCATAGTGTTCCCGTCCCTCAGGACCGGCTGATGATTGAAGGCCATGGCCACATGCGGTGCACACAGGGCTGGAGGAGATGTCTAGGCAGTCCGCCCCCAAGCTGACATCCCTTCCACCCTATACCCATGTATGTGTGCGCTTCAAGCTGGTTTACAGGGGTCCCAGAACTTCATACATCTCCTCCAGCCCCGTGGGCACCGATTTTCCATCATTGGACACTGCCTGCAAGGATCTGGATTTGACCTATTACAGATACCGTATTTATCGCGGTATAACGCGCTCCCGCGTATACCGCGCACCCCTAAAGTTGCCCTCAAACCTGTGGAAAAAAAGTATTTTTTGTACTTACAATTTTGGTGTCTTGCGCGGCGGCCTCGTCGGGTCCGGCGTCCTTCTGCGCCTTCGGGTGTCCTCTTTGTCGGTTCCGGCGTCCTTCTGCGGCTTCGGGTGTCCTCTTTGTCGGGTCCGGCGTCCTTCTGCGGCTTCGGGTGTCCTCTTCGTCGGGTCCGGCATCCTCCCTGCTCGTTTTCCGCGCCGAGTTTGAATACTGCGCCGACATATACAGAGCGCAGTACACTCGTGTATTGTCGGCAATGCTCGGCAACTCTAGCGCTGACGTCCTGTACGTTCAGGACGTGAGCGCGGAAGGAGCCGAGACTGCCCGAGTGTACTGCGCTCGGTATATGTCGGCGCAGTATTCAAAACTCGGCGCGGGTATCGGCGTATACCGCGCACCCACGATTTTGCCCTGATTTTCAGGGCAAAAAAGTGCGCGGTATACGCCGATAAATACGGTATGTACTTTTTAACCGGCGAGTTATAAAAATGTTTTAATAAAATGTCGCCCATTGCTGCACTTAAATGGAGCCTCCCAGTCTTTCTATACTGGGTTCATACAGGAGCGGTGCTGGAATCCCCATGCCTTTCGGACAGGAATCGCACCGCTATCCTGTTCAAATCTTAGGCGATTCTTTGCAGTGCGATTTTTAAGCCCATTCATTTTGTATGGGCTCAAATTGCTTCACAAAGGTATCGGTTTCTGTTATCGAAGCATTTGCACGAATACTTGCTCAGTATTGGCAGATTATCCGTATCAGTGCAACCCTACCGGTGACCATCGCACTCGGTGAGCTGTACATATAATAATTATCAGACTGAAAAGTAATTTGAAGGGTTCTGGCGGGAGACAGTGGTAGATCTCAATAATGTTCATGTGTTGGATATAAATTTAATAGCCTGATGTTCTTCTTTTTTTTTTTTTTTTTATATTATATGATTGTAAGTAAACAAAAAGACTTTGTATTTGAACTCTGTTTCTCCTTTTGTTATCCAGTGTCCCGATGGAAAGCACCTGGAAGGACTGTCAAAGCAGCTGGACTGGGATGCAAGGAAGATCCAGAGGTGGTTCAGACAAAGGCGAAATCAGGATAAGCCAAGCTTAGTAACGAAATTTTCAGAGAGCATGTGAGTGGATCCGTCTTCTCTCTCTTATTGTAATTAGAAGTGTTTGCTGGTAGAACACATGGTAGTCACATGATATTTCCATCACAAATCTTTATTCCATAATACCATAAAAAAAAAAGAGTTCATATTATATTAAACTGTATGAATAGAATTATATATATATTAGTGCTGTGCGTTAAACGCGATATTAACGGCGTTAACGCAAACCCATGTTAACGCCGTAAAAAATTTTTATCGCGCGATTAACGCTCGGGGTGGACTCACCTTGTCCCTGGATCCAGCGATGCCACCGCGCTGTGTGATCGAGCGGGTCCTCCTCGCTCGATTCACAGTGTCTGTGTGCCGCCGATCTCCGTTCCCTGCGACGTTACGACGCACGGGAGCGGAGAATGGCGCCAAATTCAAAAAAGTAAACAAACACAATACACACAGTATACTGTAATCTTATAGATTACAGTACTGTATGTAAAAAATACACACCCCCCTTGTCCCTAGTGGTCTGCCCAGTGTCCTACATGTACTTTTATAAAATAAAAACTATTCTTTCTGCCTGAAAACTGTAGATCAGGGATATGCAATTAGCGGACCTCCAGATGTTGCCAAACTACAAGTCCCATGAGGCATAGCGAGACTCTGACAGCATCAAGCATGACACCCAGAGGCAGAGGCATGATGGGACTTGTAGTTTGGCAACAGCTGGAGGTCCGCTAATTGCTTATCCCTGCTGTAGATTGTCCAAAAGTGTCCCTTTATGTCAAAAATGGTTTTAGATCAGCTAGAAAACAGCGATCAAAATTTATGACGAATTAATCGTGAGTTAACTATGACATTAATGCGATTAATCGCGATTAAAATTTTTAATCGTTTGACAACACTAATATATATATATACAGTACATCTCGGCAATGCCAACACAGTTCCCAGTTTTTCACCTCTATAAAGGCCCAAGAAGTACAGAAAAATACCTGTTGATGTGCCAGAAATACGGCACACATGTTGGTGGCAGATAGGGCTGACACCACTCAGCTGCGTTAACACGTTGTCTTTTACTAAACTACTCTAATTTTGCTATTATCCTGTTCTCAACATCATAGACAATAATTGATCTGTAGCCCCCCAAGAAAGAAGCTAGATGGGTAAGTTGGCCTTTTTTTGAGATAAAACAGGAAGTGAGCGCAGGACAGCTTTGAATTTCTGACATGGTCAACTGATATTTTTGTTTGCACTTCTTTAACAGATATAAAAAATAAAAATAAAAAAAACTTTCCATAGTATATTTACCAGGCCAAAAGGGAACAAATAAGAGAAGTTTGCTTAGCGCTGCAGCTGGTCCTGGGCGCTTCCATCTTCATTCCAGGTATGCTCTGGATGGTCTCTTGCATGGTCAGGCCAGGATAGTATCACTACATCACATTCGCACAGTATCTGTTGGCTGGTGCTATAAGAGTACTCTGAGCTGCGCATGCAGGGGAGATGGCACTTGACAGGGTCTCTTTTGTCATAAATTTCTACCTGTCTATCTGTATTTTTTTTTTTTAAGTTTACATTTACATTTACAATTAGTGCAGTAACCCGGAGCAATCAATCAGAATGTACTCGTGTGTCCTTGTGAAATGCTCTTCAATGAATGAGGCTGGCATTATCGATTCCATTTTCGGGATAGTGGCCAGCAGGATTACCAACTTGAGCCGGACATAGATGGCTTAACTCTCAGCTGGTTCAGCGGGGTACAGCTGAGATTCAATCCATCTATGGACAGGCTGATTGTGCCATCGATCAACTTGGGTACAAGGGGCATGTCGGATCTCTAACATGTGATTTTATTGTCAGTGGCTGTGGCCACTAGTAGTAATCGCTGTGTTCTCTTGACGGGGGTGGCTCCTGGCGCCCCCTCCCCACCAGGAGAATACAATAGCTCTGCGGGAGGGATTCCCCCGTCAACACTGAATTGATGGCGGAATCCCTCCTTGCAGGAAAGAAAATTGCATCATCTATGTCAGGAATCCTCAAACTACGGCCCTCCAGCTGTTGCGGAACTACACATCCCATGAGGCATTGTACTCTGACATTCACAGACATGACTAGGCATTATGGGAATTGTAGTTCCTGAACAACTGGAGGGCCATAGTTTGAAGACCCCTGATCTATGGCTTTCCTTGTTTGTTTAGTTGCTGAAATGTATGCGTTAGGCAGACAATACACTGTTCGAATCTCAAATATTACCGCTGGCAATAATTCCAATAACCAATAAAATGGCTCAACAGGAGGGATTCCCCCCATCAACACAAAATCTTTGTTGACGGGGGAATCGAGCTAATTTCAATTTCAAGAAATTTGCACCAAGTATGACTGGCTTTACACAGGTTATGTGGCTGATTTAATCCAGGTAAGGATCTGGTTAAGTCCTTTGAGTCACAGGGCATGTGTAAATTAAAATAAAGAGCCTGTCACTAAAGCTGGTCATATACCAGTAAAACATGTTTTCAAATGTTTTCCCTTTTAAGAACATACACTCAATTTCTTTTTTTTTTTTTCTCGAACAAATTTCTAGGAGTGAATGTGGTTTTTGTTAAGAATTTTGCCTTCATTCCATGTTCAAATGCTAAACACAAATGGAATTTTGAAGTACTTTCAAACATCATTAGTCAAGGTTTTGAATTTACTGAGTTTTTATACGAATATTCGTACAAACGTTCATTCAAAAATCTGCTAATGTATGGCAAACTTAAAGTTGCTCTAAAATTTCACTTTTTTTCTTTTTAAATAACAACCATATCATACTTACCTCCACTGTGCAGTTAGTTTTGCACAGATTGCCCCCGATACTCCTGTTCTGGGGTCCCACGGTGGCTCTCGCGGCTCCTCCCCGCAATAGATAACCCCCTCTGGGAAGCTCTCTTCTGAGGGGGTTACGTTGCGGGAGCGCTCCTGTTTCATACAATCGGAATCCATAGACGCTGAGTTTATGACTCGGCCCTGCCCCTGGCGGCCGCGTCATTGGATTTGATTGACGGAAGAGAGAACATTTGGCTGCGCTGCTATGAATCTATCCAAGAAGCATTGGGGAGAGCGAAGCGGGATCATACCCACTGAAATTAGGGGCTCAGGTAAGTAAAACGAGAGCGCCGGGGGACCGGACAGTGCAAGCTGTTTTTTCACCTTAACTTCTTGAGACCCGCGCTATAGCCGAATGGCGGCTACAGCGCGGATCTGAATATCCAACTGGACGTCAATTGACGTCCGCCCTTTTGGGCGTTCCCCGCGCGCGCTCCAGAGCGCGCAGCGGGGAAACTCTGTGTTGGCCGTGTCCCTTGGACACAGCCAATTACAGATCGCCGCGAACGGCCAATCAGAGTGGCCGTTTGCGATGTGATCTGTGCGGCCAATGAGAGATGATCTTATATGTAAACATATGAGATCATCTCTCATTGCCGGCTCACACAGAGACAGCGTCCTGTCTCTGGAGAGGAGACCGATCTGTGTCCCTTGTACATAGGGACACAGATCGGTCACCTCCCCCAGTCACCCCCCCCCAGTCACCCCCCCTCCACCTACAGTTAGAACAAATGCAGGGAATACATTTAACCCTTTCCTCACCCCCTAGTGTTAACCCCTTCAATGCCAATCACATTTATACAGTAATTAGTGCATATTTATAGCACTGATCACAGTATAAATGTGAATGGCGCCAAAAATGTGTGTCCGCCATAACGTCGCAGTCCCAATAAAAATCGCAGATCGCCGCCATTTCTAGTAAAAAAAATAATAAAAAATAATTCTGTCCCCTATTTTGTAGGCGCTATAACTTTTGCGCTTATTGCGATTGTTTTTTTTTTAACCAAAAATATGTAGAAGAATACGTATCGGCCTAAACTGAGGAAGAAAAATGCGTTTCTTTTTTAAATTGGCATATTTATTATAGCAACAAGTAAAAAATATTGTATTTTTTTTCAAAATTGTCGCTCTTTTTTGTTCATAGCGCAAAAAATAAAAACCGCACAGGCGATCAAATACCACCAAAAGAAAGCTCTATTTGTGGGGAAAAAAGGACGTTAATTTTGTTTTGGAAGCCACGTCGCACGACCGCGCAATTGTCGGTTAAAGCGACGCAGTGCCGGAAGCTGAAATTTCACCTGGGCAGGAGAGGGGTATATGTGCCCAGTAAGCAAGTGGTTAATGCATAGTATGCAGGTGAAAAAACACGAGGGTTTACAACCCCTTTAACTGTACCATCAGGACAGCACCCTGGAGTACAAAACCATTTATTCCACCTGAGTAAACAGATTATGTAGCCAAACCTTGTTGCCATTTTACGCAACGCTGCTCAAATGCGTGTACTTAAAAGCAAAGGTCGGATGCAGAAGGCGGCTGCATTTTACCTACTTTCCCAGCAAAACAAATGCATCTTTGTGGAAACTGCTGCATCCAAAGAGATGGCAGGTCAAACGTCGCTCTGGACTGTCATCCACACTAGTATTTAAAGTAATTAGGAATCTCCTGACCCATGTGTTTTACAAATGCAGGAAACAATTCCTGTCTATATGAGCCAGAAGAAATGTTATGAATGAAATGTGCAGTGTTTTGTTTATTTCATCTCCAAAGGGAGATACTTGCTGTATTGTCTGATTGGACGACAATGGGCCATTGTGTGAAGGGTGACCTTCAGGGACAGCAGGGAAAAGTATGTCAGAATGGAATTTCTGTACAACTTCCCCTTGTGGTTCACAACTTTCACAAATGATTGTGGGATACTCTGAATACTAAACTAAACAAAATCATTTGATGATTTGATCATTATCGTATTTATCGGCGTATAACACGCACTTTCACCCCTAAAAATAGGGGGGAAATCACGGGTGCGTGTTATACGCCGATAGCGTACCTCGGAGGAGAAGGAGGGGGACGAGCGCCGCCAGAATCACAGAGCCGTCATGTCCTGTTTACTCGGCTCTGACATCACACACACACGTCCCGCCACCGGCATTGGACCAGTGTTCTGTCAATCACAATAGCTGGTCCAATGGCGGGGGCAGGACTGTGTATGTGACTGCCGACTGTGAGATGAGTACTGTAAACAGAAGATGACAGCTCAGTAATTTCGGTGGGGCTCGTCCCCCTCCTAAATTCCTGCACTGCATGAGAGATGGTAAGGCTGCAGATAGGCATCAGGCTGCATTGGATGGGGGTAGATCAGGCTGCAGATGGGCACAGAGGCTACATTAATGCTGCAGATGGGCATCAGGCTGCATTGGATGGGCGCAGATCAGGCTGCAGATGGGCACAGACGCTGCATTGAGGCTGCATTATATGGGCGCAGATCAGGCTGCAGATGGGCACAGAGGCTGCATTGTGGCTGCAGATAGGCATCAGGCTGCATTGGATGGGCGCAGATCAGGCTGCATTGGATGGCCGCAGATCTGGCTGCAGATGGGCATCAGGCTGCATTGGATGGGCACAGAGGCTGCAGATGGGCATCAGGCTGCATTGAGGCTGCAGATGGACACTAATCGGGCTGCATTGGATGGGCGCAGATCAGGCTGCATTGGATGGGCGCAGGTTAGGCTGCAGATGGGCATCAGGCTGCATTGGATGGCCGCAGATTAGGCTGCATTGGATGGCCGCAGATTAGGCTGCATTGAGGCTGCAGATGGGCATCAGGCTGCATTGGATGGGGGGCAGATCGGGCTGCATTGGATGGCCGCAGATCTGGCTGCAGATGGGCATCAGGCTGCATTGGATGGCCGCAGATCAGGCTGCAGATGGGCATCAGTCTGCATTGAGGCTGCAGATGGACACTAATCAGGCTGCATTGGATGGCCGCAGATTAGGCTGCATTGAGGCTGCAGATGGGCATCGGGCTGCATTGAGGCTGCAGATGAACACTAATCAGGCTGCATTGATTGGCACTAATCATTATTTTGCTTCAAAGTGGTTTATTTGAAAAAAAAACGTTTTTTTCTCTGAAACTTTCCTCTTAAATTGGGGTGCGTGTTATACGCCGGCGCGTGTTATATGCCAATAAATACGATAATTTATGCTATAATAGGTTCCAATGTAGATAGTCAATGTTATTGGGAAAGATGTTGGCTTTTCTCTTTATATTGGTGGCTCTGAAGTTTTTCAAATCACATTTCTTCTCTTTTCACCCTATATTCCTTCTAGGTGGCGGTTTATATTTTACTCATATATCTTTTCCTATGGAGTGTGGTTTCTGTGGTCGGTGAGTAGCCCTATGATTTTTGTCTTCAATGCTGCAGTTATTCAATGTTATCTGTCAGTCTGAAGCTGGCCACTTACACTAATGGCTCATTTACATTAGAGGTTGGGGGAGGTGCAGTTAAACCACGCAGCTTAGTCATGATATTTATTTTATTTTTTGTAAATTCTTTATGGGAAAAAAAAAACAAGGAATGTACACAACCAGTAGAGAGAACAGAACACCTTCCTCAATACATAGAATAGTCAGCAGACGTGCTGACAAGCCAAGCAGGCATGTATAATACACCATGTAAAATACAGTAGATGCACCCATGTGTCGTGTACCATTGTCCTACCCTACATGTAAACTAGATGGTGGAACAATCTGTATACTAAAGCGCTGCACCTTCCCCTGTGTGTTTTTTTTTTTTTTAAGTAGAAAAATGGGGGGGGGGGGGGGGGGGATAAAATCAACAACAATGGAAGATAAAAGGGAAAATGTATGCATTGACATAAAAAGCATACCATATAGGAATATCTTGATAGCGCTCGAGCACCCAGGACACCAAAAAAAGGTACCGCCTGCCAAACGCAACCCATAGGTTGTTAAATCAGGCAGTGAGGAGGCAACATATTGGGGGTTATTTACGAAAGGCACTTTGCAGTCGCTGTAGATCCGAGGGGGAAATGCAAGGAAAATAAACAGCATTTTAGCTTGCACATGATTGGATGATAAAATCAGCAGAGCTTCCCCTGATTTCAGATCTAAACCTGCGATTTACAGCGACCTGTAGTGCAAAGTAGATTTGCCTTTCGTAAATAACCCCCATTGCCTCGAGGCTTCACTATCTGTCAAACACCTCTTGGATGCGATCAGAGCACAGTCCTTGTCGTTGGTTTAAATGAGAGAAATCGCCTGATAACTCCCATCCATTGGGGATGGGCAGCACAGTGGCTAAGTGGTTAGCACGTCCGCCTGGCAACACTAGGGTTGGATGTTTAAATCTCAACCATGACACCACCTGCATGGAGTTTGCATGTTCTCCCTGTGCCTGCGTGGGTTTCCTCTGGGTACTCCGGTTTCCTCACTCTCAAGACATGCTGGTAGGTTAATTTGCTCCTGTCTAATGGGCCCTAGTATGTGTATGTATGAATGTGAGTTCGGGACCTTGGATTGTAAGCTCCTTGAGGGCAGGGACTGATGTGAATGTTTTATATATATATATATATATATATATGTGTGTGTGTGTGTGTGTGTGTGTGTGTGTGCATATATATATATATATATATATATATATATATATATATATATATATATATATATATATATATATATATATATATATATTCGCGTATAAGCCGAGTTTTTCAGCACGTTTTTTTGTGCTGAAAACGCCCCCCTCAGCTTATACTCGAGTCACCTTTTTGCGCCTGATCTCCCAGATTTTGGGGACCCGGTACCGGCCGTAGGTCCCCTGGACCCCAAACTTGGCACACATGTAGCCCCACTCTACAAGTCTGCAAAGTTTGTTGTCTGGGGGACCTACGGCTGGGGAGCACCGATTTTTCAAAGCCGGGCACCCCTTTCATAGACTCCCATGTTTAAACGTCAGTCTAGGCGTGGGCACAGTGAGGGATGGGCACAGTGAGGCATGCACATGGACACCATGGGCCAGATTCACAAAAGAGATACGACGGCGTATCTCCTGATACGCCGTCGTATCTCTGTTTTAGGGTCTTCCTAACTATGCGACTGATTCATAGAATCAGTTACGCATAGTTAGCCCTAAGATCCGACAGGTGCAATTGAATTACACTGTCGGATCTTAGGATGCAATTCCTCAGACGCCGCTGGGGGGAGTTTGCGTCGTAAACCAGTGTCGGGTATGCAAATTAGTAGTTACGGCGATCCACGCCGGTTTTTTCGCGTTCATTACTTCGCTGCTAGTCTAGTTTCCCGTCGCAAAGTTAGTCGTCGTTTTAGCTGCCCTAACTTTACACAGCCCATGTTAAAGTATGGCCGTTGTTCCCGCGTCGAATTTCAAAAAAATGTTTGCTTGCGTAAGACGTCCGGGAATATGAAAGTGCGCTACGCACGTCGCCGTTCGAAAAAATGACGTCACTTTGCGCAAAGCGCGGCGGGAATTTCAAAACGGAGCATGCGCAGTAGGTCTGGCGCGGGAGCGCGCCTAATTTAAATGGCACACGCCCCATTGAATTACGCGGGCTTACACCGGAGGCCGCCGGCGTAAGTTTTCATGCAAGTGTTTTGTGAATCAGGCACTTGCGATGAAAACTTGCGGCGGTGTAACGAATCTGGCCCCATAGGCTTATTCTTGAGTCAATACGTTTTCCCATTTTTTTGTGGTAAAATTAGGTGCCTCGGCTTGTATTCGGGTCGGCTTATACTCAAGTATATACGGTATATATAATGTAAAGCACTACGTAAATTGACGGCGCTATAAAAGTACCTGTAATAAATCTCTCCGGTCTGCTATAGTATTCTGACAGCTGGCTTAAAGTGTATGTCTACCATGTTGTGGGGCGTTTTCTGTATGATCAAAAAGTTTTAATATCATTTTTTTTCTTTTTGTCCTGCTTTTTATTTTTTCATACCATCAAAGCATCTCCATAGACACTTCCATTCCTTGGGTGACATCTGGTACTCGGTTCAGCAGCAGTGTTGTCACCATTTTAGCTTCCATGTTCTTCCATAGTGACAGCAGTGGAAATTGTGACATTTAGCTGCTGCTGGGGCGTGTACACACCCACAGGAATGTGATTATAGGAAGTTCACCGTGCAGGGAGTGAAGAAATGAACATAGTAGGGGGAAGGCTTAAATATAATTCAGTTCTGTTTTACAAAATCACACCACACAAGCATGCTTTCACGTGGCTTCAGTTAGACTTGGAGAAGGATGCTGATTGGCTGTTTCTGAATGAATGAACGTCTCTCTCTGCCAACCCCCTTGGCTTCGATTACCAGCAGTCACATGATTAGTCACCACGAGTCTGAAGATACAGCTTCTTTAGGATAGTTCTACCCTTCTGTAACCCTTTATGTGCCCAGCAAAATCGGTAACCTGTATTACATTTAAATGTATTTTATTTTTTTCATATTGGAAAGAGTAAAGGAGGGTTATATATAACCCCCTGTAAGGTCCCCCCCAATCTGTGTGCCCTTAGGGCAGTTTCCCTTCATTCCTGCTTCATAGCAGCCAAAATAGGTAGTGAAAAGAATTCTCTCTAAAGATCCGTCAATCGCGATCTACCTGTCGCCCGACAGCTATTATTATTATTATTATTATTATTATTATTATTCAGGATTTGTATAGCGCCAACAGTTTACGCAGAGCTTTACCAACTAAAAAGGAGACAATACAATAGGGTCAGAAGAGCTTACAATCTAATAGACAGGTTTATCACAAACAAGTTCCCGCTTTGCTGGTCCTTCCCCCTCAGTCTCCACTAATCCCATCTTCACTGGAGAGCGGGAGGCAACGCAGTACTGGACCAAACCGGGGGCGGGAGCAGCCTTGGTTAATCTTTAAAGCGGGAGTTCACCCGAAAAAAATTAACATTAGATTGAGTCTCATTTTGTCTAGGGGAATCTGGTGTTTTTTTCAAAATCGAAGCAGTACTTACCGTTTTAGAGAGCGATCTTCTCCGCCGCTTCCGGGTATGGTCTTCGGGACTGGGCGTTCCTATTTGATTGACAGGCTTCCGACGGTCGCATACATCGCGTCACGAGTAGCCGAAAGAAGCAGAACGTCGGTGCGGCTCTATACGGCGCCTGCGCACCGACTTTCGGCTACTCATGACGCGATGTTTGCGACCGTCGGAAGCCTGTCAATCAAATAGGAACGCCCAGTCCCGCAGCCCATACTCGGAAGCAACTGAGAAGATCGCTCTCTAAAACGGTAAGTACGGCTTCGATTTAAAAAAACTACCCGATTCTCCTTGACAAAACGAGCATCAATCTAATGTTAAAAATTAAGTTTTCGGGTGAACCTCCACTTTAAGTTATTCAGCAGGTGATTGGTTGCTAGGATGGTGGGCTGTCCTAACAACTAATCACCAGCTTGTTAATATGAAAAGCCAACACTGGCAGCTCCCGCTTTTTCCGTTCTGTCCAGCACTGTGCGGACTCCTGCTCTCCGCTCTGCTGTACACCAATTGTAAGATAGGAGAACGCTACCTACACACTGGTGTTTGTGTCAGGGAGATGAGTTGTGGGGGGTAGAGGAAACTGGTTTGGGGGGGGCAGCACAGGCTACTACTTTGATGGGAACGGAGGACACTGCTATGGGGGGCAAAGGATACTACAGTGTGTGTGGGGGGGGGATTTAATAGGGACAGAAGTGCAGAGGACACGACTGTGGTAGGACAGAGGGGTATAGGACACTAAGGGCCCTTTCACTTTGGTGCGTTTTTGCCGCGTTTTTGCTGCGTTTTCGCAGTAAAAATAGCGCTATTAAAACGCTCATAAAACGCTTCCTATGCCCCCTCCATTGAAATGAATCAAAAACCGCTGTAAAATCGCGGTAAAAACGGAACGATAAAATCGCGGTAAAACACAGCGATTTTACTGCGATTTTACCACATTTTTAATTCATTTCAATGAAGAGGGGCATAGGGAGCGTTTTAATAGCGCTATTTTTACCGCGAAAACGCGGCAAAAATGCACCAGTGTGAAAGGGCCCTAAGGGAAGGGGAAGTGATGTGAAGAGGGCCGGGGGACACAGTGGTGGGGGGGCAAGGAAACTACTTTGGGGGTGATGTAAAGGTCGAAAAATTATAGTGCTGTGTTTTTTTTCCCTCTCTCTTCTAAAAAGGGGCACTGCTCCCCCCTTCCTAGGGATCTATAATTTTCCCCATGTTGTCCAGGTAGATCTCAACCCCTGAAAGGTTTCCTGCCCCTGCTCTAAAGAGAGGGAATCCCTTGTCACCCGGGTTACCTGTACTAAAGTCCCTACTTTTCCTGTTCTGGGGACCACCCAAATATTAGGATGTTCCTTTTATTTTAACTTTCTGTGATAATGGTAAACAGGACAAATAGAGAGGGTGACCTCCATAACAGGCAAAGGCAACAATACAAATCTGACAGGTGTTGTAATCCGTCTCCACTATATCCAAAGCTAAAAACAAAAAAAATTGCCTTTTAGTTATAGAATATTTTTACTTACAATGACATGGCGGTCACGCAACATTCGCTCTGTTGGAGTCTACTAGAACAATTGGTGAATCTTTGGTGAATACATTGATATACAGGGGGTGTACAGCCTTCAGAGACTGCATAATATTTCTCCCAGAACTCTCAGCTGCCACATACAGCCTTCCATTGAAATGAATTTAAAGATTCTACAGTGGGGCTACATAAAGTATGTGTGTGAACGTATGCTCTGATCGCACCTATCTGCGTATAGCTGCATCTTCTTGTTCATCCCACTGGGGGGGCTGAATGCAGCAGTCTAATTCTGCTTTAAAGTTATTGTAAATGCTGGTTTGTTATAGGAAAAATAAATGTCATACCTAAATGCTCTATGTAATGGTTTTGCACAGAGCAGCCCCGATCCTCCCCTTTTCGGGTACCCCACTGGAATTCCTGTCTCCTCCACCCTGCTGTGTACCTCCACAGCAAGCCCCTTGCTATGGGGGCACTCATGCATGCTCACTCCTGAGTTCACACAGAGCGTGGCTTGGCCCCACCCCCTTCTTATTAGCTGTGATTGATCGCAGCAAGAGCCAATGGCTCTAGCTGCTGTCTCTGAGCCAATGAGGAGTGAGGGAGCGGAGAGAGCCACTGCTTGCATGCACATCGCTGGATTGAGAGCAGGCTCGGGTAAGTATAAGGGGAGGTTGGTGGGGGGGCTGCCTTTTTAGAACCACTTTCAGTCAAGCACTGGTATTTTATGGATAAAGCTGGTGTTTTATATCGATCTTCTTCCTGCTGTGGAAGTATCCCTTATCCTGTGACCTTTTCTGTAAAATAAAAGGAACACACACCAGGGAGCTTTATACTGCATTGTAGTAGGCTTGGCCGATGAGCTGACCTGAAAACCCTTAGTTGAACCTCCCTAACTAGTCCCCAATGGAAATAAGGAAATGAGTGGGCGATCCCGTGAACTAAAATATCACTTTTGGGTGGACTGGCCACTTGACGTGGGAAAAAGTACTTCCTAGGAACAGAACTCTCGCTAACCTTTGGAAAACTGATTAGCGATTTTTTATTTTTTTTTTCCACAGTGTATTCAAAAATGAAGATTCTATTTTGACAGCGAATGGAATTTGGCAACTTTTACAGAGTTTGATTAAAATAAGCCAAGCAATGTGTAACCCTTTGTCTGGCAGAATAACCAGCCCAACTGCAAGAGATGCACACTTTTTTTTCGAAGAATTATCTCTTGCCAAGTTCAAAGTGCAGATGCTTCCTGCCTGCTAATATAGCCGTGTTTTCATTCTAATACCTTCTTTGAAACATCATTAAATATTAACTCTGGCTAGACAAGTCATGGAATCATGGCCTGCAGAATTACTGGGATCAGCAAGGCCAATGTGTCTTTTATAGATGGGCTATAAACCCCATATTTGGCCTGCCTCAGATAGAATCTTAGGTTGGTTAGTCACAGAAAATATGGCTATGTGGTTAATGCCCAGTTTAGCAGCATTCAAGCCACTTATTGCCCAATTTATAATGACATATGGATGTGACAGCAGTTAAAGCGGAGTTCCACTCGTTTTTGTTTATTAAAAGTCAGCAGCTACAAAAAGTGTAGCTGCTGACTTTTAATAAACAGACACTCATCTGTCCCACGGTCCGGTGATGCGGCCGCTCGATGCCTCGCTCTTCTCCCTCTCCACGGCGCCTGCATTGCAAGTGTGGGCACCCGGCTGTGACAGCTTGCAGCTTCACAGCTGGGTGCTCACTTAAAAAAAAAAAAAAAAGTGTGTATATGTATGTATGTGTGTGTGTGTGTGTGTGTGTGTGTGTGTGTGTGTGTGTGTGTGTGTGTGTGTGTGTGTGTGTGTATATATATATATATATATATATATATATATATATATACATACATACATACATACATACCACACACATATATATATATATATATATATATATATATATATATATATATATATATATATATATATATATATATATATATATATATATATATATATATATATATATATATATATATATATATATATATATATATATATATATATACATACATACATACATACATACATACATACATACATACATACATACATACATACATACATACATACATACATACATACATACATACATACATATATACATACACACACACACACCCGTTTGGATTTATTGCGGTCTGTGCCCCTGTTATCCTGTTTACCATTATCATTGAAAGTAAAAGAAAATCTCAGTTTGGGTTGTCCCCAGAAAAGGGGAAATCTTCTAATGGGGGCACTAGTTTTGGTGATCCAGGGATTCCCTTTAATTTGCAAGGAGTCTTCTCACATCCTGTTTTGGCTATGAGTCAGAAAGTGAAGGCAATGCTTCCCAGTGTGACACAGATGGCAAAAGATAAACTGATATGGGTCCAGTGTTAATTTAGTTGGCAAAACTAACACTATTTTAGTCGACTAAAATATGACTAAAACAATTTAGATGGCTTAAATACAACTAAAACAAAAATGGCATTTTAGTCCAAAAACTACGACTAAAACGGAATCAAAATGAACAGTGTAAAGCCGCGTACACGCGACCGTTTTTAATGTCATAGAAATTACGTTTTTCTCGACGTGATTCTTGTCAAGCCTGCCTTGCATACACACGATCGTGAAAAAAAAATGCTCGCGCAAAGCGCAGTGACGTACAACACGTACGACGGCACTATAAAGTTCCATTCGGATGGCGCCACCCTTTGGGCTGCTTTTGCTGATTTCGTGTTAGTAAAAGTTTGAGAGACGATTTGCGCTTTTCACTCTTCCCGCTTTTCAGTCTGCGCGCTTTTCAGTCTGCACGCTTTTCAGTCTGCGCGCTTTTCAGTCTGTTATAGTGTGACGAATGTGCTATCTCCATTACAAACGCTAGTTTTACCAGAACGAGTGCTCCCGTCTCAACTTCTGAGCATGCACGTTTTTTTCCCCGTTGTTAAAGCCTACACACGACCGTTTTTCATAACGTGAAAAATGACGAGAAAAAATAGAGCAGGTTCTAAAATTTTAATGGCCATTTTTTCACTCCGAGAAAAATGCTCTGGAGCCTACACACGATCGTTTTTGATGACCAATTAAAAAAATTGAATTTTTCACCTCATCAAAAATAGTCGTGTGTACGCGGCATAAGACTGGGTTCACATCTATGCGGTCCGGGTTTCAGTGCGGCAGTTCATCGTGTTTCTGTTCACTGGTTCAGGTGCAAATTTTAACCTAAAATTGGATCTGAACCAGACCCAAAAACGCACAGGACCCTTTTTAAAATCGCACCACAGCCGCCCCGGCTGCATTGAAAGCTGTTCACATATATTATGGTTAAACGCATCCAATTCGCATGTATGTGAACCCAGCCTAAATCTGTGTCTGTAGTGCATGGTCAAACCTTAATTACCATAAGTAATAACAACATGCTATTAGAGTTTTACTCCAGGAGTATATAATGAGTTTAAAAGTTCTAGAGAAATGCTTAAATAATGCATTACAATTTAAATCTATTTGATTGTAGTCGACTGAAATGTTCTGGAGATTTTTGTCGACTACCGCTCGGTTCACATAGCTGCGATGCGGGAACGCCGTGAATCCACTGTGTTCCCGCATCGCACCTAAAGCTGGCCATACACGGTTTATTTAGAAAATCCTATCAAAGAATATTTTTCACCGTTAGTGGGCTGCAGCAACAGCCGATTTTCACGCGGCAATCAAATTTAAGGGATCGGACATGTTGAAAATGTTTTGAAAAAACAAACGATTTTCTAATCAATGATGGGAGAATCATGTGAGAAATGTAATAGAAAAAAAATGGGCATGTGCAAGAAATGAAAATTCCCGGAGAGAAAAGAAAATTATTTTCTGTAGCAACATGAAGGCTTGGTCGGCAGAATTTTTGGCATCATCAGATCACAAAAAAAAACGAACTTTCTGATTTTGAAAAGAAAATTTGTTTGAAATTCGACCATGTATGGCCTGCTTAACTCGCAGGCAGTTCACACTGCCCTATGCGAACCGCTGCCGTGTCAATACAAAGTTAATGACACCCCCCAGATCGGTTTGCATATCGCAGTGCAATACTGTCAGTTCGGACATAGATCAGTATGAGCGTAAACACCCATGCGATCAGATTCTATGCGACCCAAAAAAAAGGGTCCTGTACGACTTTGGTCAGAATGCGATGCATATTCAGCCAATACAATCTTTTGCATCGCACAGACCTCGTATGTGATTTGCAGTGCGGGGCGAATCACATGTGAGGTTGCACAGTTACATAGTTACATAGTTAGTCAGGTTGAAAAAAGACACAAGTCCATCCAGTTCAACCTCAAAAAATAAAAAAAACAAAATAAAAAACACAATACAATCCCATACACCCAACTCCATACCCACAGTTGATCCAGAGGAAGGCAAAAAACCCCAGCAGAGCATGATCCAATTTGCTACAGCAGGGGAAAAAATTCCTTCCTGATCCCCCGAGAGGCAATCGGATTTACCCCGCATCAACTTTACCTACAAATCTTAGTACTCAGTTATATTATGTACATTTAGGAAAGAATCCAGGCCTTTCTTAAAGCAATCTACTGAGCTGGCCAGAACCACCTCTGGAGGGAGTCTGTTCCACATTTTCACAGCTCTTACTGTGAAGAAACCTTTCCGTATTTGGAGGTGAAATCTCTTTTCCTCTAGACGTCTAATATGTACTGGAGATTTTAGTGGACTGAAATACGACTAAATCGAAATTTGATGTCAAAATTAACACTAGTTGTGACCTTCCTTTATTCTATCAAAAATGAAAAAAAGTTTTGTCTATACTTAGGCCCCTTTCACATTGAGGCGTTATTCATGCGGTACAGCGCTAAAAATAGCGCTGCAATACCGCATGAATAAATCTTGCCCTGCAGACTTCAATGTGAAAGCCCGAAGGCTTTCACACTGAATCGGTGCGGTAGCAGGACCGCTCCAAAAGTCCTGCTAGCCGCATCTTTGGAGCGGTATAGGAGCGGGGTGTATACCGCGCCTTCCCATTGAAATCAATGGGAAACCGCGGTAATGCCGCCCGCAATGCGCCTCTGCAGAGGCGCATTGCAGGCGGTATTAACCCTTTTTTGGCCGCTAGCGGGGGTTAAAACCTCACCGCTAGCGCCCGAATATCGCGGTAAATACGACGGTATAGCGGTGCTAAAAATAGCGAGGCTATACCATCGCCCCACCTCCCCTGCCCAATATGAAAGCAGCCTTATACTCAACCTGGTCATAGATTGTGATTTTTCTCTCCTGCAACCACGTGTTGTCAATGATTGCATGCTAGAAAGCCCACATGCTGCTTGTACCCAAGTTGATAGATGGATCAATTTGGGTACAATCAGTCTGCCCCTAGATGGATTTAATCTCGTTTGGGCCCTGCTGAACTCAACGAGATTCAATCCATCTATGGCCAGCTTTAGTGTATACAATTGGTGGCTGGATATTACCTGCACAGCCAGCTAGCAGATTGTTGTATGTAGCTTTGGCTACAATGGCAATGTAAACAGAATTTCAGATCGCTCCTGTTCTGTCAGGGTAGGTAGAGTAATGTTTACACATTTCTGAGTGTTATCGGTAGTATATTCATGCAGACAGTTTAAAGTATTGACCTTCTGATAGCTGGGTGTGATTGCACCTTCATTATATATCACACCCATCTCTTTAGTACTCTGATTTAGCCATTATCGGTGTACACTTGGTAAATGTAGATGTGCTTGGAGAATTTGAGGAATGGGCAAAGTATGTAGTATTGGAGGACAAATGCACTTTTAATAAAATCTACATCAGTCATTTCCCAGACTTATCCCTGTCCTTCTCCAGGCCAAGACCACCTTCAGCACTGGTAATGCCTAAAGTGCATTCCCAGTACAGCCCCATTAAAAACCATTAGGAGGGGGGCACTGTATAGTCGTTGCCAGCACTGATTAGGATATTGAAACAAAGGATGTAAGAGGTGGTGAGGTTTCTGATGAGATAAGCAAAGTTAGCTTGGTGGTGGGGGGGGGGGGGAGTGTTTAGGTGTGGCTCTGAACTGGTGTACACTTTCTACAAATTGGACTTCTCTTAATCTCATCTTCTCTCTATCGTAATTAAGGATCACCTTCTGTAAACACCATCTTTCAAAATAGTTTGTAGATCCAGGGATGTAGGAAGCTTTTGGATGAAGGTTAGCAGTAACAGCCCCATGTTAGATTCACTTTAAGTGCCGATGATCTGCCAATATGGTTCCTTCTATCGATATAGTTCCCCCCTTGACTGCGCAGGCGCAATCTGAGCCAACGGATATCACTGAACCTGATCAGCTGTTTTCAGGTGTACCCACCCCTCAGTTGTTATTGCAAGAGGTCCAGGGCGATGTGGAATTTGCTGTAAGTGGCCAGTCGGCCTCACATGCTCACTTCACCTCCCGGCTCTTTTTTTAATATCCTCCAAGTCCACAGGGATGGTAAGGAACAAGCCCGGATGCCGCCCCAAGCTGCGCCTGCGCCGTGTACACCTGAAGAACAGCTGATCAGGTTCGGAGATTTCCGTGGATTACGTCTGCGCCTGCGCAGTCAAGGGGGGAACCATATCGATGGGGGAACTAGCACGACAAGACACCGGTTCACACTTGTGCGTTCTGCGATATTGTATGAGATTTGCACCACAGTGAAAACCACATGCAATGTCCGTGCGATTCGATTTGTCGTACAGATCGTATGGCTATCGCTTTGCATTCGGACCAAACCCACACATGACCCTTTTTTTGGTCCGCACCAGAATCGGATTGCATGGGTGTTCACACCCATGTGATCCGATGCATGTCCGAACTGTCAGTTCGCAGTGTGATAAGCAAGCTAAAAATGGGGGTGTCAATAGCAATGTATTGACACTCCCAGAAGTTTGCATATGGCAGCGTAAACTCCTCTGCGAATTTAGGTGTGATGCGGGAACCCGCAGTGGATTCGCAAGGTTCCCGCATCACGCAAGTGTGAACCGGTACTAAAGGGGTTGTAAAGGCAGAATAAAAAAAAAAAAAAGAATTCTATCTTAAACCCCTCGTGTTTTTTCACCTTAATGCATCCTATTAGGTGAAAAAACCTCTGGCAATCACCGCCACCCCCAGCCCACTGTTTACTTACCTGAGCCGTGGAATTCACTTGGTGGTGAGGCGCTGTCCCATTCTTCACGGGGTCTTGGCTCTTGATTGGATAGATTGATAGAAGCACAGCCATTGGCTCCCGCTGCTGTCAATCAAATCCAATGACGCAGGGGGCAGGGCCGAGTCATACATTCGGCGCCTATGGATGCCGAATGAATGACTCGGGATCGAGCTCACAAGGTAACCCTCCCGGGAGAGCACTTCTCCTATGGCAGGGATATGCAATTCGTGGACCTCCATTTGTTACAAAACTAGTCCCTTCTCACCTCTGCCTCTGGGTGTCATGCTTGTGGCTGTCAGAGATGGGATTTGTAGTTCTGCAACAGCTGGAGTTCTGCTAATTGCATATCCCTGTCCTAGGGGGTTATCTGATGTGGGAGGAGCTGTTGAGGGACCCCACAAGTCGCAGATCAGGGCCACACACTGCAAAACGAACTAGGCAAGTATGACATATTTGTTTAAAAAAAAAAAGAACTTTACTATCACTTTGAAGAATTCTGTACATTAAGATAAAAAAACCTTCTGTGTGCAGCAGCTGCCCCAGCACCCCCTAATACTTGCCTTGGGTCCAGTGGAGGCTGGTGCTGGATAATTTGGAGGGGGGATCCACGAGCGTCGTCCTCTCCCCTCCTTCTCCTCCCTCTCCTGTCCAAGCTGTCCAAGCTGGAAAGTGCTGGATGGAAAGTGCTGGATGGCTGAGCCGGATGAGTCACAGTGGGGCTGATGAGTCCGTCCGTCCTCCGGCCATGCGTCCTCCCCCACCCCCCCCCCCCCAATTGGAATACATGGTCCAGTGCCCTTGTATGTAGGTCAGAGGGCCGGACACATGGACGGGGGGGTGGGGGGATGTGTGTGGCCCCTAATGGACAGGCTGTCACTGCTGAAGTCCCTCTGTCCAGCGATGTCCCGGTTGTCCGAGATTCTCCTTCCTGATTGGCTCCCGCTGCTGTTAATCAAGGTCAGCTACTCTCCCAGCTTAAATGCTCGTAAGACCGAATTGCCCTTAAATTTATAAGACTGTGTATAATATCGCCTAAATCTGGCTTTAAATGAATAGTAAAAAAGGGCATTTGATAAAAAAAATTGCATCTTTAGTATATATTTGCTTATTACAAATATATAGCCAGATTCAGTAAGACTTACGGCGGCGTATCAGTAGATACGCCGTCGTAAGTCCGAATCTGCGCCGTTGTATCGTTAAGCGTATTCTCAAACTGAGATATGCTTAAATGTCTCCTACGCCGTCATATCTTAGCTGCATATTTACGCTGGCCGCTAGGGGCGTGTACGTGGATTTACGCCTAGAATATGCAAATGAGCAAGATACGCATATTCACGAACGTACTTGCGCCCGATACGCTGTTAACGTAAGGCGTTTTTTCGGCGTAAAGATAAACCACCAAAAAGATGGCGCAGCCCATGCAAGGTATAGACGACGGAACAGCCGCCATATTTTACGTCGTTTGCATAAGCGTACGTGAATGGGGCTGGGCGTAGGTTACGTTCACGTCGAAAGCAAGGAGTATTTGCGACGTGATTCTGAGCAAGCGCCGTTCCAACGGTCCTCATTTACATGGGGTCACGAATCATTACCATACAACATGCCCCCTACCTACCTATTTTGAATTAGGCGGGGTTACGCCGGGCCATTTGCGCTACGCCGACGTAACTTAGGAGGCAAGTGCTTTGTGAATACAGTACTTGCCTCACTATGTTACGTAGGCGTAGTGCAAATGGGATGCGCTACGCCGGCATAAAGATATGCCGCCATACGTGAATCTAGCTAATTGTATTTCCACACATGTGATAGCGGACATCGGTACTAATATGGCAGCTGCTTTTCACCCATATAGCTCTGTGGTATAGCTACAGAGCAGCTGCATTGTGCTATTGTGTGTCCTATTGTGTGTTCTGCTTTAAGCGCTGCGTCCTTCACAATGGATTTGTCTTGCACTGTGTGAGGCATGAGGTTGTCGGAGTCTGAGGTGAAAACCTGTGAGTGACACAGCTAGGTTCCTCATTAGAAAATATTTCCATGTAGGAGAGAGCTTTTGATCTTCGGATGTTCTCTACACATACCTGATATAGTCATTCTCCAGGCCAGTCTTGGCTAACCACAATGGTAATGTTTTTGTTGCTAAGGAAATAACAAGCCTATAAGGCTGCTGAGTTCATAGTGATAAAATAGCTTTGTACGGGGGCTTCTGGAGGGAAGATGATGGATGTTTGTAGTATTTTTTTTATTTTTATTTTTTTAACATTTTTATTTCGCCTTTTGTAGTTTGCTCTATGCAAGACAGGGTTACTTACTTTTGCAGGGGAAAAGCTGGAATTTACTTTTTCTGCTTTCAATTAGGACACTGAAAATTCCCCATTGTGTATACAGGACTGAGTGTAGTACAGGGGTTTCAACCCCTCATAGGCATCCCAGAAGTGGCATGTGATGCCCTTTTCTTCTGGCATGTAACTTCCCCATATCGAGAGCCACACAGGGAAGAGTCGCAAGACTAGAGCTCGCCAATTAATCACTTGTGTCCATCTTAAGCACTTATATGTGACATTGCATACAAGTGCCTGGGTTGGGAGAGGTGGATCGATGGGGACCAACATGTCATAACAGGTAGCTGTGTCTCGCTGCTGCTTCCTTGCACCACTCTGCATATGAAGGGTGAAAAAAAAATCTGTTTTGAAGGAGGATATGATGGTGTCACTGGGGGTGACATAATAGGCCAAGGTTTGTTCAGAGTCACTATTATAAGATGTGAGCCTGTGAGGCATCAACAGAACCTACCCCAGTGCACAGAGGGCATACTGTATACAGGGGACCCCTGCGTCCTGCATTAGTTCTGGCCACTGAACTCTGCATTGCATACTACTGCCCTCTGAGCTCTGCTTTGACTCCTTATAACTGCACTGTGTGTGACATATTCCCGACCCCTCTGCACTGTGTGCGACTCATATTCCCGACCCCCCCTGCACTGTGTGCGACTCATATTCCCGACCCCCCTGCACTGTGTGTGACTCATATTCCCGACCCCCTGCACTGTGTGCGACTCATATTCCCGACCCCCTGCACTGTGTGCGACTCATATTCTTGACCCCCTGCACTGTGTGTGACATATTCCCGACCCCCTGCACTGTGTGTGACTCATATTCCCGACCCCCCTGCACTGTGTGTGACTCATATTCCCGACCCCCCTGCACTGTGTGTGACTCATATTCCCGACCCCCTGCACTGTGTGCGACTCATATTCCCGACCCCCTGCACTGTGTGTGACTCATATTCCCGACCCCCCTGCACTGTGTGCGACTCATATTCCCGACCCCCTGCACTGTGTGCGACTCATATTCTTGACCCCCTGCACTGTGTGTGACTCATATTCCCGACCCCCCTGCACTGTGTGTGACTCATATTCCCGACCCCCTGCACTGTGTGTGACTCATATTCCTGACCCCCTTCACTGTGTGTGACTCATATTCCTGACCCCCTTCACTGTGTGTGACTCATATTCCTGACCCCCTTCACTGTGTGTGACTCATATTCCCGACCCCCCCTTCACTGTGTGTGACTCATATTCCTGACCCCCTGCACTGTGTGCGACTCATATTCCCGACCCCCTGCACTGTGTGCGACTCATATTCCCGACCCCCTGCACTGTGTGCGACTCATATTCCCGACCCCCTGCACTGTGTGCGACTCATATTCCCGACCCCCCTGCACTGTGTGCGACTCATATTCCCGACCCCCCTGCACTGTGCGACTCATATTCCCGACCCCTCTGCACTGTGTGCGACTCATATTCCTGACCCCCTTCACTGTGTGTGACTCATATTCCTGACCCCCTTCACTGTGTGTGACTCATATTCCTGACCCCCTTCACTGTGTGTGACTCATATTCCTGACCCCCTTCACTGTGTGTGACTCATATTCCCGACCCCCCCTTCACTGTGTGCGACTCATATTCCCGACCCCCTGCACTGTGTGCGACTCATATTCCCGACCCCCTGCACTGTGTGCGACTCATATTCCCGACCCCCCTGCACTGTGTGCGACTCATATTCCCAACCCCCCTGCACTGTGCGACTCATATTCCCAACCCCCCTGCACTGTGTGCGACTCATATTCCCAACCCCCCTGCACTGTGTGCGACTCATATTCCTGACCCCCTTCACTGTGTGTGACTCATATTCCTGACCCCCTTCACTGTGTGTGACTCATATTCCTGACCCCCTTCACTGTGTGTGACTCATATTCCTGACCCCCTTCACTGTGTGTGACTCATATTCCTGACCCCCTTCACTGTGTGTGACTCATATTCCCGACCCCCCCTTCACTGTGTGCGACTCATATTCCCGACCCCCTGCACTGTGTGCGACTCATATTCCCGACCCCCTGCACTGTGTGCGACTCATATTCCCGACCCCCCTGCACTGTGTGCGACTCATATTCCCGACCCCCCTGCACTGTGTGCGACTCATATTCCCAACCCCCCTGCACTGTGTGCGACTCATATTCCCAACCCCCCTGCACTGTGTGTGACATTCCCAACACCCTGCACTGTGTGTGACCCATATTCCCGACCCCTCATAGTCCCAACTCCCTGCACTGTGTGTGACTCATATTCCAGACCTTGTGTGACTCATATTTCCGACCCCCTGCACTGTGTGTGACTCATATTCCCGACCCCCTGCACTGTGTGGTCAGTTTTTAATAGTAAAGCAGAGGGACTGGCAGGAACACAATATTTTCTTATACAAGTACATGGTACAGCAGCCACATATCGGGAATATGAAGTGTTGGTGTAATAAATGCTTTTTAACCACGCCAAATGCAGAATGTTTTGCAAAATTAAGAATAAACCAGTATAACACAGGAAGCCATTTATTTTCACACAGTATGTGCATGCAACGTTAGCCTGTGCATGAGTTTTTCTTGTGGAATGATTGTGTTCGAATTGTTGCTTTTAAATAATAAGGGCAATAGGATGAACTGTGATTTATTTTTGTTATTTCTTGCAGACTCCGTGGTTATGGGATACACGACAATGCTGGTACAATTATCCATATCAGGTATAGTTTTCATGGTTGAGCACTGCTTGTCCCAGTGACATTTTGACAAGGCAAGCAGGAAGAAATGTCACCTAAAGTAATCCAAAACTGAATCGTTAAGCTCACCATGCATGTTACGTTCTGACTGTACAATTTCTGTATAGTCTCATCTAGATTTAGCTATAAGGAACTACCTACCCAGTCAATTTGAATCTAAATCTGAAATGCACTTGCACTACTTAAGGTAGTAATAGACCCAATAACAAAAATGTAATCTTTTGCAGCTTCTGAATCATTATATGCCAGGGGTCTCCAAACTTTCTAAACAAAGGGCCAGTTTACTGTCCTTCAGACTTTAGAGGGCCGGATTGTGACCATCGGGAGTAGAAAATGTCCTGGCATCAGTTGGAGTAAACAATGCCCTATCTTTTGTGTCAGTGAGAGGAATTGTACCCCATTGTTGGTGTCATTAGGGGGAATTGTGCCCCCATCATTGGTATCATTGGGCCCCACTGTTTGTGTCATTGGGAGGAATTCTACCCCATCCTTTGTGTCATTGGGATGAATTGTGCCCCGTTTGTTGGTACTGGTGAATAAAATGGTGCCCTAAGGGCCAGATAAAAGAAGGCAAAGGGCCGCATCTGGCCCCCGGGCCACAGTTTGGAGACCACTGTTATATGCGATGGCTGCATTTGTCCTGGCTATCCCAACCAGTAACATGCTTCCCTGTGTCGTAGGGTGTGTGATTTTTGGATGAAGTCGTAGAGCAGACACCTTTTGGACAACAACATTGTCAGTCTGAGAAGAGGGGAGTGCCACCCTCTGCCACTTTGGACAGATTGGTCTGTTAAAGGAATTTGAAAAATACCAGACTTACTGGCTGGATCACCAGGTGGAATAAAAGTAAAAGAGAAAAAAATGCAGCCATCGCATCTAAGAATTGGTAATCTGCAATGAAATGCATTTCTTGTTTTTTGGTTTAATACCACTTTAACCACTTGCCCACCGCCCACTGTAAAAAGACGTCCTGTTTTTAAAGATGGATATCTCGGTAACGGCAGCAGCTGCTGCCACAACCGAGATATCCATCTCTTCAGTGGGCGGTGGTGTACACGATAACGGCGGTCTCCGCAGCGGATTCGCCGCGAGATCGCCGTTATCGGTGGCGGGAGAGGGGATGTCCCGTGCCCTCCGCCGCTTACCGGAGCCGTCGGTAGCGGCGGAGGCGATCGGGACTGTTCGGCAGCTGAGCGGGGTTGCGAGTGAAGGAAAAATGTCCTTCACCCGTCCCCATAGCTCTGCTGGGCGGAAGTGACGTCAAAACGTCAGTCCCGCCCAGCGTCTTAAAGAAACATTTTTTTTTTTTTGTCATTTGAAAAAATGACAGTTTTCAATTTTTTTTTTTTTTTTTTTTTTTGCATTTAAGTCTAAATATAAGATCTGAGGTCTTTTTGACCCCAGATCTCATATTTAAGAGAACCTGTCATGCTTTTTTTCTATTACAAGGGATGTTTACATTCCTTGTAATAGGAATAAAAGTGATCATTTTTTTTTTTTTTATTATTTCAATGTAAAAAAATATAAAACTAAATAAAAATAAATAAGAAAACAAAAACATTTTTTTTTTTAAAGCGCCCCGTCCTGACGAGCTCGCGCACAGAAGCGAACGCATACGCAAGTAGCGCCCGCATATGAAAACTGTGTTCAAACCACACAAGTGAGGTATCGCCGCGATCGTTAGAGCGAGAGCAATAATTCTAGCCCTAGACCTCCTCTGTATCTCAACAAATGCAACCTGTAGAATTTTTTAAACGTCGCCTATCGAAATTTTTAAGGGTAAAAGTTTGACGCCATGCCACGAGCGGGCGCAATTTTTAAGCGTGACATGTTGGGTATCATTTTACTCGGCGTAACATTATCTTTCACAATATATAAAAAAATTGTGCAAAATGTTATTGTTGTCTTATTTTTTAATTAAAAAAAGTGATTTTTTTCCAAAAAAAAGTGCGCTTGTAAGACCGCTGCGCAAATACGGTGTGACAAAAAGTATTGCAATGACTGCCATTTTATTCCCTAGGATGTCTGCTAAAAAAATATATATAATGTTTGGGGGTTCTGATTAATTTTCTAGCAAAAACATTTTGATTTTTACATGAAGGAGAGAAGTGCCAGAATAGGCCCGGTGGGCAAGTGGTTAATTGTTGGTGGATCTTACAAGAAATTGTCAAATCATGGTCTGTTACAAACCCTGCTAATTTTATAAAAACATTTAGTGTCAGGCAACACACTGTTGGATATAATATACAGGGCATCTTTCATGTGTAATTTTTTTTTTTTCTTTCCCTACTTTCAGCCTCTCACGTCGCACTTGTACTACTATTATATTCAGGAACTGGCCTTTTACATGTCTTTAATGTTCTCCCAGTTTACAGATATCAAACGCAAGGTAAGATTTTCTTCAACATGTAAAGTAATTATGTTCTCTGGTATATGAACTCCAAGAATTGTACACTCTATCAATTATGGTCTAATTGCTAGGCAGGAACAATGGTAAAAGACATAGAAATGTCTCATTATCATGAGTGTATTCTCTAATGCCTAGTGCACACGGGCTAAATGTCAGGAGATGTCGGCTGGTTTAATAAAACATGTGTATGTCAGCTGGTATGACAGAAGCCAGCAGCCGACCGGCTCCCGATCAGTGCTCTCTCTAATCCCCCTAAACACTCCTTTTACTGAGTTTACTGAGTCTGTAAACCTATTCACGGGCCCACACGATCTGACCAAGGGTGGGTTGATCATCCCCCTCTATTAGGTCTTCTGGACTGGCTTGGTGATCACTGTCAGGAGGAGACAGGGCGTCTACTTCAGCCCCGAGGTCAGTCTCAGTATCCTGCTGGGTCTCGGCACACTCCCCCACCTCTACAGTAGAGCCAGGTCGGTGATCCTCAGATAACTTTAGTGTATAGTATAAAATGTCTTTGGGGTTATCCTTCCTCGCTGGGCTATTTGCCTTACCCGGCTTGCTTGAAAGTACATAATGAACCTTAATCTCCTGCGCTTGAAAATGGGGCCCAAAACGAGGTAGTAGTCAACGGTCTTTTCTTCTCTAGATATTAGGGTTGTCCCGATACCACTTTTTTAAGACCGAGCACAAGTACCGATACTTTTTTTTCATGTACTCACCGATACCGAATACGGATACTTTTTTCAATGTCATGTGACAGATTTGCTTCCAAATTGTGTTTTTTATTGATTTCAGTTTTTTTTTTTTTTTAAATATGTATAATTTTTTTTATTATGGATTTTTTATTCCATAAAATGAAACCTTACAATAAATGACAAAAGCAGCTCCCCCCCCTCCCGTTCGGCGGACTACATGCCAACGCACCCTCCCCCTTATCATAACGGCATACCTCGGGCCGGGAGAGGAGACAGAGAACTGGGCAGCAATTATCACAGCAGGTGCGTGCAGCCGCGTCACATCATCAGTGTTACAGGCACAGGCTGAGCTGAGTCTCGCCTCACTGGTGGCTGGCTCAGTAGGGGAGGCGAGCGGAGGAAGAAGGACAGCGCTGGACGTGTCGGCTAAAAAAAAAAAAAAAAAAATCCTCAATGCCGTCTGAGCATTATACACCGACACAGGCATTACACGCTGCCTGCCCCTCTCCCAGGTATCGGATCAGGCATCGGGAGGATTTGCGCGAGTACAAGTACTCACGCAAATTCTCTGTATCGGTCTCTTGCTGCCCTTAAATTGATTGCGGAAGTCGAACAACACTGAAATAGCAAAAAAAAACAGAGGGCGCACAGGCCTGGTGCATTATACTTGGCGTGAATCTTTAAAGTGGAGTTCCAGCCGAAATATGACTTTTAAGATAAAAATACCCCTAGAATACTCATGCCTCGTGCAATGTAACAAAGGTATGCTGTAAACTATGCCCAGTTTTTTATCTGTGCAGCATTGTTTCCTTTTTTTTTTTGTAGTTTCTGCACAGTGCAGCCGTCTCCAGTGGGGGCATCTGAAGCCACAGTGTCCTTCTTCCTGGATTCTGTGCATGCTGGCTACCCAGCATGCACCTGCCGATCTTGCACATGTGCCGTGTGGTGCAATCTTGGTCAGCTTGCCAAGCTGATCAAGGATTTCCATAGACACCAATATTGAATGTTACTGGAGCCACTCCATGCCAAGCTGACCAAGAATTTCCATAGACGCTAATGTTAAATGTTACTGGAGCAGTGCCAACTGACCAATATGTCCCAGGAGCCAAAGCAAAACTGAAAATGATGGCCCCGGACCCATATAGGAGGAAGTGAAATTAGATATAGGCTTTAATCAGGTAAGTGAACAGAAAAAAAATAAAAAATTACTTGCCAGTTCATTTTATAAATGCACATTAGTGCTGCATGGTGAGGACTGAAAAATGTGGATGGAACTCCGCTTTAATAGGTAAAAAAATAGGTAACATACTCACAATTTGATGCAAGTGTCACAATTTTCCATAGATGGAAAACTGCTTAAAACCCCATGATGGAACCAGTAACTTCAGATAAATTACGACAGTATAGCGACTGATGCATTTCAAGGTCTTGCCTCTTCCTCAGAACCAGTGGCTTTGAGGAAGAGGCAAGTCCTTGAAATGCGTCAGCCTCCTGTACTGTTATAATATATCTGCGCAAAGTGACCGGTTCCCATTGTGGAGTTTTAAGCTGTTTTCCATCTATAGAAAATCGTGAGTATGTTGCATATTCATTTTCACCTATTTTAAGATTCATACCAAGGATATTTGCACTAGGCTTGTGCGCCCTAGGTTTGTTTTTTCTATTACCCGACTTCCGAGCCTCGTGGCGTTGTTTAAGGCAAAGCTGCAGCCTCCGCTAGGCTGATTTTCAGAGACCCGGCAGCAAAGCGGGCTCAAGAAGTACTGCTAGATTTCTTCAGATCAAGCCGTACCGAATAGTACCGGTTTGGAGTGGATTAGCGACCGGAGAGAGGATCGGTAAGAAGATCAATTGCAGGAGCTCTGTGATGCTGGTCCGCTCACATGCCCTGTATTGCCTCTGAGCTGAGCCCCCTATCCCCTGGAATATTTGATAAGCTCTCGATATTGGATGATCATCCAAAGTGGGGTTACATTTTGCTGCTGATTGTGTTTGGTTTTTTTTTGTTCGTTTTTGTTTGTTTTTGTCGTTTTCTTCGACTATTGCAAACCAGACACTGTGTGATGGGACCGGTTTATTTTTTATGGTGGGTTATCTGCCATCACATATGTGAAATGACTTAAAGTTATAATAGGGAGCAGCATTTAACACATTGTTTAGTACACAGTGACTGCATGGTGTGCATTTATGGTATGTGGATCATCCTGGTTTGTGCTAGAACTACACAGTCTGACTTGTCTTGTGCCTGAATAATTGAAGCCAATGGGACACAAGTCATGTTTGTCTTCAGTCTCATGTTTTATAATTGTATTCAAAGCGTCTCCCATAAAAGCTTGAGTTTCTTTCTTCTGCATTGTAACCAAGGTCATTTAAAGCATGCTGGTTGTGCACCTAAACAATGTAACGTACAAAGAAAAGGATGCCTAATATAGCTGCAGGGCCGGTTTCGCCACAAGCAAAGTTTGCGATACAACCAGCTGTAAAACTCACTGTAAAGAAGCTCCTGTAATAATGCAAAGCTTGCTGTTGAGAATGTGCTAGTTGTTTGCATTTACAACTGTATGGGGGGGTGTATATGTGTGTGTGTGTGTGTGTGTGTGTGTGTGTGTGTGTGTGTGTGTGTATATATGTGTGTGTGTGTATATATATATGTGTGTGTATGTATGTATATATATATAGTGTGTGTGTGTGTGTGATAATAAAAAAAATTGATATACACTGGACAGGAGCTGGCCCTGCGAGTAAAAACGTCTCGCGAGGTCGCATGCGACTTGGTCTTGAGTCGCAGCGTCCCTCATGGCCGACAGCCCCCCACTTCGGTGGCAAGGAGGTTCTGTCTGGAGTGGTGCCCGCTTGGTCCTGGTATGGTGGATAAATGTCCCCCTCTCCCCTTAGGGTTTTTTTGTGGTGGAATGCGGGCCCCTCCCCGGGTCGGTCGGTCCTGCGGGGTTCCCTCTGTCCCTGCACCCTTCCTTCCTGGTCCTGGAGGTCCCTTTGTTCCCCCTTCCTCCTCCATATGGGGGGTAGTGTGCCTTTGATGGGTCCTGGGGAACAGGGTTGAGTACTGGTGCGCTGGGGTTGTGCGACGCCTAGGTGCTGTGCTTACTGGGGGGGCACTGGGTCCAGTGCCCAGATCCTCTCTCTCGTTCTCATCCTGGGAGGGGCTACAGGGTTCTCCTGCACCTGTTTTAGTATCATGTAGTGTGGCCATTTTGCCATAGCCTGCATCCTTTTCCCTAGTGCCTGATAACTTCCTATGGCCGGCGGCCATGTTTGTGTAGCTCAGCGGCCATGATATGGTGGATTTTGGCTTGGGCAATGGTGGCCATTACTGTGTAGCCTAGGATGGCGTTTTTAGCAAGCGGAAGCTCCTTCTTTTAACCCGGCGTTGACTCCTGTGTTTTCTTCTTTCTCGGGTCTACATTTGAGGAAGCAAGCGCTATGCTGGTGGGGTGGTGAGTCTGGGGGATCCCTCCTCTCTCTGCTGCCGGCTGTGTGGTGTCCTGGTGGTCCAGTACCATTGCCGGTGTGGGGGGTGTCCCATTGTAGTAGTCATTCTTGGTGTGGGGGTCTTTTTTTTTTTTTCTTCTCTCTTTCTCTCTTTCTCTCTTTCTCTCTTTCTTTCTTTCTTTCTTTCTTTCTTTCTTTCTTTCTTTCTTTCTTTCTTTCTTTCTTTCTTTCTTTCTCTTTCTTTCTCTTTCTTTTCCCCACCTGACCCCCTGTCAGAGGATGCAGGTCCCTCCTGGGTCCCAGTCATCCATTGACTCTGGAGTCCTTTGTGTCCCAGGTGTAGGTGGCTCTTGGGCGGCGGTCTAGCAAGAAGCATCCCCTACCTTCCCCTGCATCATCTCTCTTGTCAGATCCTGAATCTGATTTGGCTGCCGTGGATGGGGCTCACCCTGTGGCCGAGCTCCTAGATGTTTTAGACAGTGAGGATGATTCCTCTTGCCCAGTGGCTGCGCATGAGAAAGCGCTGGTGGACGCACTGATTGCTTCTGTCCGGGAAACTTTAAAAATGGAGGATGCAGCTGCGATGGAGGTACCCGGTCCCCTTTGGCACTCACAAGCTGCCTCGCGTGACAAGTGTTCCCTTATCCCTCCTTTTTTGACAAGTTTGTCTATAAAGAATGGGAGTGTCCAAAACACCACTTTGTGATCACAAAGTTTCTCGCTGTGCGTTATCCCTTTGAGGAGAGTCTGCTTAAAAAATGGACGAGTCCACCTGTGGTGGATCCCCCGGTTTCTCGGTTGATCAAAACTACCATGATTCCGGACTCTCTGGCCTTTAATGACCCGGCTGACAGGAAGGCAGAGTCTCTCTGAGCCGCACTATGTTCTCTATTGCGGGTTCGGCGCTTTGGCCGGTTTTGGCTAATGCTCTGGTGTCGGAAACTCTGACCGAGTGGGCGAAGCTGTTGCGCCATGACCTGAAGGGTGACCAGTTTCCTCTTGTCTTCACTGAATTAGCAGACTAACTGATCCAGGGGCTGCAGTTTGTCTGCGATGCCTCTTTAGACGCAGCTCCCTTGCATTCCAAGTTGTCTGTTTCAGCGCTAGTGCTTCGACGGGTATTGTGGCTGAAGTGTTGGACTGCGGACCAGGCCTCTAAAAAGGTCCTAGATGAATGAATGAATGAATGAATGAAAAACTTATATAGCGCGGCACATGCGAACTGAATCGCCTCTGGGCGCTGGTTGTTCGTGTCTCAAGACATCAGAAGAGCAGAGTTTTGATCTGCTTTCTGAAAGACAGGTGGTTTTGCTCCAACCGAATGCTGGTTGGTAAAGCATTCCATAGCCTGGGACCTTGGAAAGCAAACCTTCTTTCTCCTTTGGACTTGTATTTGGTTTTTGGAACCTTGACCAGATTTTGGTCGGTGGATCGCAGAATGCGGTTGGAATTGTGAGGTTTGATCTTGTCGCATAGATATCGCGGAGCCTTCCCATGGATGCACTTATGTGTCAGGCAGAGTGCTTTGAATGCAATTCTGTCTTTCACTGGCAACCAGTGAAGGGTTCTCAGTGAAGGTGAGATTGATTCCCATGATTTTTTCCCAGTCACAAGTCTTGCGGCCGTATTCTGTACGACTTGTAGACGAGCGATTTGGTACTTAGGGAGCCCGAGGTAAAGGGCATTTGCATAGTCCAGTCTGGAATTCACAATTGTTCCCACCACGACTGCTACGTCTTCTTTGGGGATAAATGGAATAAGTCTGCGAAGTAGGCGCATCAAATGGTGCGATCCGCTGACTACTGACCCTATTTGTGCGTCCATTGTCATGAAGGTGTCAAAAGTGACTCCTAGACTTTTGACTTTGGAGCTAGGGGAGATGATTTGTCCCAGAATGGGCGGTGGTATCCACTTTGTTGCCAGTTGACTCTTCCGACTGGCGTGAAACATAAAAAGTTCTGTTTTAGAGCTATTGAGTTTAAGATAACTCTTAGTCATCCAGTTTTCTATTGAAGAGAGATATTTCTCTAATCTGAGATGATGATCCTTTTTGTTGCAGATGCGAAAATACAGTTGCGTGTTGTCTGCATAAGAGTGATAGAGTAGTTCTTGGCTACTGATAATATCAAAAAGAGGACGAAGATAGATGTTGAACAGCACCGGTGATAGGGGGGATCCTTGGGGGACCCCACATGGCACCGTGCGTTTTTCCGACGTGAAAGATCCCAGTTTCACTGTTTGTGATCGGTTTCCAAGAAAAGAGGAAAACCGCTTTTCAAGGCGATCGTTTGTTTTGAGCCACCATGGGGGGAAGAGTACTTTCCTTCCAAAGTCAAAGAAGGGGAAGCTAAGTCGCAAGAGTAGGGGCTTATCTGCGTCGGTGATTCCGACACTTCTCAAGGCTAGAAGGTCTACTTCCAGGAAGGTTTATTATCCGACGTGGAAAGCGTACATTTCATGGTGTGAGTCGGTGGCTCGGATTTGGACTTTTCTTCAGAGGGGCGTGGAAAAGAATTTGGCCTTGAGTACTGTTAAGGGCCAGGTGTCGGCCTTGGAGGTTTTCTTTCAACGCTCTCTGGCTTTGCATTCCCTGGTGCGTACCTTCATTCAGGGAGCGCAACATGTGGTTTCACCGGTGCGATCCCCCTTGCCACTGTGGGACTTGAATCTAGTACTTTCGGTTCTACAGAAGTCTATATTTTGAAAATATTCAAGAAATTCCCCTGCACACGCTATTACAGAAGGTGGCCTTCTTGGTGGCTATTATTTCTGCTTGCAGGGTGTTGGAGTTGGCGGCGTTCCTGTCGCATGCCCTACCTGGCCATTCATAAGGACAAGGTGGTGTTTCGTCCTTGTCCTTCAATCCTTCCATAGGTTGTCTCTGATTTTCATTTAAATTAAGACGTTGTGTTGCCTTCTCTATGTCCCAGGACGCAACATTCCGAGGGAATTTGCCTTGTACACCTTCGATGTGGTACAGGCAGTCAGGGTGTATTTGGCGGCCACTGAGTCTTTTTGAAAGTCAGACTCCCTGTTCCTGATCACGGATGGACCAAAGGGGGTAGCAGCTTCCTTTGCGACCATTTCTAGATGGATCAGGCAGACGGTGACTCAGGCCTATTCTATCAAGGGTCGGTTTCCTCACTTCCCGGTGATAGCACACTCGACTCGGGCTCTGAGTGCCTCCTGGGCCTTCCGTCATCAGGCGTCAGTGATGCAAGTTTTCAAGGTGGCCACTTTCACAAGATTTTACAAGGTGGATGTGCTGGCTTTTGCACATGCTTCTTTTGGCTGCAAGGTTCTGCAGGCTGCGGTCTAGATGTTGTTTTCCCTAGTGAAGGTTTTTTTTTTTTTTTTTTGCTGGTCAGGTGGGCTCCAGGTTGTCTGGTTGACCATTTTTTTTGTTGGCTGCCCCTCCCCTCGTGTTTGGCACTGCTTTGGGACATCCCTATGGTTCTGAATAAAGAAGGTTGTGTCTGTCGATGAACGAATGAGAAAATAGGATTTTTGACTTGCTGTAAAATTTGTTTCCGAGTTCATTGACAGACACAGCACCCGCCTCTCTATGGAGTTTTTAATACTTCTGATACTGCTTGTTACATAACTGAAGGCCTATAGCAGAGAGGGGGGTGTATATCACCTAGGACTGCTGCCCATGGGCATAGTCTTTTTTTTTTTCTGCCTCGTGTCCTACTCCTGTAGGGGGCGATATAACCCTATAGTTCTGAATAAAGAAGGTGTCGGTGAACTCAGAGAAACTGATTTTACGGTAAGTCAAAATACTATTATGTTATATTTGAACAGGGACCAAGAATATTTTTGATTGTCCATATTGCTCAATTGGGGATGCAGGGTAACCACAAGAGTCTCCTTTGTGTTCTTATCTCATTAGTCTCCCTTTAGCAGGGTGGCATAATAAAACCACTGAAGGATGATCTGAGTTTTTAGGGTCAGTTATATGACTGTGCTTTCTTCATCAGACACTACTATACTACACTCCTAATTCCGATTCTGAATCCGTATGTTCTTTTCAGCAATTTATTCCATAATACCCTTTATTTTTTCTTCTTTTTCCAGGATTTCCTACTTATGTTCATTCATCATCTGGCCGCAGTGAGCCTCATCTCATTTTCCTATGTCAATAATATGGCGCGAGTGGGGACTCTGGTTATGTGTTTGCATGACTCTGCTGATTCTTTTCTGGAGGTGAGGTCATGTTAACTTTCCATTGTTTAGCTATTTATATATTTATTCATTACAGGTACTTATATAGAGCTGTCAATTTACACAGTGCTTTACTCATATATATTGTACATTTAAATCAGCTATTTAAAGGTATTTTGTCTAATCTAGCTTTAAATTTTTCTCCTCTGAAACCTTCACTATATGTTCTGCCTGGCACTGCACAACCTCTTCCTACGTTCTCTCTTACTGTGACCTACATTAAAGTGGCTGTAAACACTTACAAACCACATTTTGCTACATTTAAGCCTATAATGAGCTTCCCCGGATATCTCCTAAACCTGCACGGTTTAGGAGATATCCCCCTATATTTGCATGTGCCGACGTCATTGGCACATGCGCACTGAAGCAACGGCACGTCGTGTCGTTGCTTCAGTTAGACTGCAGCGTTACCGGTGGCTCCCGTGAGCATGCTCGGGAGTGACATCACGTGACTCTGGCCTTTCATAAAGCCGGAGTACGGCCTCGGAAGAAAGAGGGGCCAGAAGATGGACACAGCCTGTACAGGGGGCAGTGCTGGATTTGTTTTCTGGTAAGTGTCACATGGAGAGGATGCATACTAGCCCATTATGCTTTTAATTTGCAGGGTTTTCAGTGAGCAAAAGAGGAAGTAAAAAACCATCAGGGTTTACTTCCTCTTTAACTTTAGTGGAAATTCCTCTGCAGTCTGACAGGCTGATTAATGGGCTTTCCATTCAAGTGACGGCCATGGCAGGAGTGTGCAGGTACCACCCTGACATTTTTGTGGCACAAAGCAGGCCATACAGTGACTATGCCATAAAAGCGGGATTTTGCATTAATATAAAGTATTATGAGAGAAATGGAATAAAATTATAAGCACACAGAGGGCAAGAACTTGCACATATTTAGCCCCAACCAATTCCTGTATGAGATCCCATACTATGTAGAACCTTTTATTCCCGGAGATATCATTGTTGGGCTATGCTCGTATCTGTTTTAGGTAAGGTGTAATGTATTGGAAAAAACCCAGCCAAGGGGCAGTAGTCACTGAAGATCACTCCCCCCCCCCCCCCCCCCCCCGATAGATCTTAGTCAAAGAGGTAAAAAAGACCTAGTGGATGAAATGCGTTAGAGGGAGATAGTGTTACGACTGGGACTATTGCAGTGGTGGTATAAACTGGTGCATACAGTGACATTACCGCTTTGTCGACTCTTGGTTTTCTCAAAGTTTGACGGAACATAAAAGACTCGGTGAACCTACAGCACAATGTGTCCACAACACACCTTAAACTTGGAGATATAAACAAGGGCATTGTGAAGGAAAAGTGACAAATATGTGATTTTTTTTTTTTCCATTCACTCTGTGTGCCTACTTGTCAGAGCTAATGAAAAGCTGCAATAATCTTCCATTACATCACTGCCCTTACTAACCATGCTGCCTTTGGGACTTCATTAAGCTCTACAGACCATGCATTGCCTTGTCACACATGGACACATACATGATGGCAACCGTGTAAAATTAGACCTGAAGTCAAGACAGAAAAATAATGTATTTCAGTTGTGCATTTCTTTAACTAAACTTCGGGCTAAAGTCCACTGTCAGTTGATGTCACTCAGCCACTCTAGACTCTGGAGGGATCCCAACTTTAATGTCGGAATCCACCCAGATGCCTGGACCAGAGCAGAGAGCCTGAGACAGACTAAAATGCTAAAACTAAAATCCCTCAATCTACAGGTGAAACGCGAACATTTTTAATATCGTGCAAAAGTTCATTTATTTCACTAATGCAACTTAAATGGTGAAACTATTATATGAGAGACTCATTACATGCAAAGCAAGATGGTTCAAGCCATGATTTGTCATAATTGTGATGATTATGGCTTACAGCTCATGAAAACCCCAAATCCACAACCTCAGAAAATTTGAATATTACATGCAATCAATAAAATAAGGATTGTGCATAGAACAATATCGGACCTCTGAAAAGTATACGCATGCATATGTACTCAGTACTTGATTTGGGCCCCTTTTGCAGCAATTACTGCCTTAATGCGGCGTGGCATGGAAGCCATCAGCCTGTGGCACTGCTGAGGTGTTCTGGAAGACCAGGATGCTTCAATAGCGGCCTTCAGCTCTTCTGCATTATTTGGTCTCATGTCTCTTATCTTTCTCTTGGCAATGCCCCATAGATTCTCTACGGGGTTCAGGTTAGGCGAGTTTGCTGGCCAATCAACCACAGTAATTCCACGGTCCTTGAACCAGATTTTGGTGGTTTTTGCAGTGTGGGCAGGTGCCAAGTCTTGCTGGAAAATAAAGTCGGCATCCCTATAGAGCTCGTCTGCGGAAGGAAGCATGAAGTGCTCCAAAATCTCCTGGTAGACGGCTGCGGTGACCCCGGACTTAATGAAGCACAGTGGACCAACACCAGCAGATGACACGGCTCCCCAAATCAACACAGACTGTGGAAATGTCACACTGGACTTCAAGCATCTTGCAGTGTGTGCCTCTCCATTCTCCCTCCATACTCTGGGTCCTTGGTTTCCAAATGAGATGCAAAATTTTCTCTCATCAGAAAAGAGGACTTTGGACCACTGAGCAACAGACCAGGTCTGTTTTTCTTTAGCCCGGGTAAGAGTGGCTGCGAATAGAGCAGTGGTTGTCAACCTTTCTAGCGTCGTGACCCCTTGATAAAATTTCCCAAGTTGTGGGGACCCCTAACAGTAAATTTATTTTTGTAGTGTGGGTTGTCGGCACCCAAGGCAAGACAAGTAATCTAACCCATGGACATTTAGCGCTCCCCGAGTCCCTTCCACTCGTACATTATTAAAACCCCTTATGGTACATTTTAGGTTGTACAACTCTTTTCTCTTGGTTTTCCTTTATTTCCCTTGTATCTCTCTCTATCCTAATTTCTTGTTTTTTTTCCCCCCATCCCTCTCTCTAGCCATCTTTCCTGTTATTTCTTGTATTCTTTCTCTCCCTTTATTCTTGGTTCCTCCCCTTCTTTTTTTTCTCCCTTCCATGTAGTCTCTATTTTTATCCCTTCTCTTACACCTTGGTGGGGGGGGGGGGGATGAGTGGCAGTGCTGGTGGGGGAAGTTGGCACGAGTGGCAATGCTGGGGGGAGTTCTGATCAGCCAACTTAGGTGCTCTTGATCAAGGTCATCTGCTGATCTGAGAACTTTAGTGGGGACTTCTAATCGCAACTATAATCACAGGCAGTGTTACTCACTGTGTCTCCAGCTTCACTGTGTCTCTGATTTTGTGGTGTCTTTTAGCAATGACTCTTATGCCCAAATCAGGAGATAGGGTCTCCTCCAACCCCTCCCACTTCCCATTCCTCACCAGTCAGATGACCTCTAGTCTCTGCCCCCCAGCCATGCCGTGAACTGAATGGGCGGCTTGCGAAGAGGCTGAGTGGGCGGCCGCTGGCTCCAGGAACAGCCCCACTGGGCGGCAACAGGCTCAAGGGCCAGCCCTGCTGGACAGCTGCAAAAGGCTGGGAGAGCGGTGTGGGCTTCAGGAACAGTCCAGGATTTAGTGACCCCTGGCAAATCATCATTTGACCTCCGAGGGGGTCCCGACCCCCAGGTTGAGAACCACTTGAATAGAGGAATACGCCATTTGAAGCCCATGTCCAGGATCTGTCTGTGTGTGGTGGCTCTTGATGCACTGACTCCAGCCTCAGTCCACTCCTTGTGAAAGTCCCCAACACTTCTGAATGGCCTTTTCCTGACAATCCTCTCCAGGCTGCGGTCATCCCTGCTGCTTGTGCACCTTTTTCTTCCACACTTTTCCCTTCCACATAACTTTCTATTAATGTGCTTTGATACAGCACTTTGGGAACATCCAACTTCTTTTGCAGTTACCTTTTGAGGCTTTCCCTCCTTATGGAGGGTGTCAATTATGGTTTTCTGCACAACTGTCAGGTCAGCAGTCTTTCTCATGATTGTGATTCCTACTGAGAGACCATTTAAAGGCTCAGGAACCCTGTGCAGGTGTTATGGCTTAATTAGCTGATTAGAGTGGGACACTTTGAGCCTAGAATATTGCACCTTTTCACAATATTCACATATTTTGAGATTGTGGATTTGGGATTTTCATCAGCTGTAAGCCATAATCATCACAATTATGACAAATCACGGCTTGAACTATCTTGTTTTGCATGTAATGAGTCTATCTCATTGGTTTCACCTTTTTAAGTTGCATTAGTGAAATAAATGAACTTTTGCACAATGTTCTAATTTTTCGAGTTTCACCTGTATAGCCACCGACATTTTAACACTAACCTATCTAGCCCTGTAAATAAGCAATCGGTATATATACATTTTCTGCAGGCGATGTGACCTGATCTCCAGCGGTAGAAGCTCTGCTGAGTACACATCCGACAATGACTGTGAAATAAATGCCAAGTGATGTCAACCATAGACTTACTATGGGGTTTCCATTGTCGGACGTGTCCTCTGCACCCACCTCCACAGCGAAGCCGTGGCTGACAGCTCAGTGTGGAATTAGAGCTTCAGCCACTGGAGATCGGGTCGGATCGCCTGCAGAGAAGGTATGTATACAGATTTTTTCTTTACAGGGCTAGATAGGTTAGTGTAAGGCCCCATACACACGATAGAATCCATCCGCAGATAAATCCCAGCAAATGGGTTTCTGCGGATAGATCCTATGGTGTGTACACGCCAGCGGATCTTTTTCCGCGGAGAAATCTCCTCTGGGATGGATTTCAGCAGATCGAATATTTGCTGTGCTGCACAACAAATCCATCTGCTGGAATCCATTCCAACGGATGGATCCGCTCGTCTGTACAGACTTACCGGATCCATTCGTCCAAAGGGATTCCCCGCACGCGTCGTAATGATTTGACGCATGCGTGGAATTCCTTATATGACAGCGTCGCGCCCGTCGCCGCGTCATAATCGCGGCGACGGCGCGACACGTCATCGGCAGAGGATTTCCGCGGGGATTTCAATGCGATGGTGTGTACACTCCATCGCATAGAAATCTGCGGAAATCTTTGAGAGGATTTATCCGTGGAAACGGTCCGCTGGACCGTATCTGCGGATAAATCCTCTCGTGTGTATGGGGCCTTAGAATGTTGGTGGCTGTAGATGCAAGGACTTCCAATTTATGGGCCGGTTCACACCAAAACACAGTGTGATAAAAGCGAACTGCCTGTGCGATCTGCATGCGGGTGCTAATGTGATGTTAATGGCACCTCTAATGCAGATCACAAACACTGTGTGTTTTGCAGGTAACAAATCACATGCTACCACAGTACCATGTGGCTTGGTGCAGTGCATTTTGAAAAATTAGAGCTTGCGCTCCTTTTTCAATGGTCCACTGCGCTTTGCAGCCTAATAAAATGAATGATCTGTCAAAATGCATTGCGCAGTAAGGTGACAAGAATGACATGTTCTGGTGTGAACGGGCCTGAAATCAGACGGGTCAGCCAATCTAAAGGAAAGATGTGAATTGATTTTAGCAATCTCTATATGCAGTTTTTTGATGAACCTAATTGATGGCAGTTGACATTTAAAGTGTTACTAAACCCACGACAGTAAAATTAGTCTGTATATGCAGTAAAGCATGCTTGTTATTCTCACTGTGGAACCAAAGGGGTTAATCATTTTGTAAAAAGGCTGTTTGGTCCTGTCTTCTCACATCCTCCCATTCTTGTATTGTCTCCAAAACATGTCTGGATAAGACAGAGTTACTGGAGACAGGCTGCACATGCTCAGTTTGGTGCATGTGATCAGCACTGCTCAGACAGAGGGTCAGGGGTCCTGCATCCTGATGGGACAGCCAGTGCAGTATGAAAACTCTTCTTACAAGCTTTAACTAAACACTGATAGAAGTCACAAGACTGCAATACCTGTAATATTGCTGATGGGAAAGGGTATCGTGCTGTTTATATTTACTAAAACTATTGCATTTCTGTGTAGATCTAGTGAGTGTATGCAGGGTCCTGGGTTTAGTAACACTTTAACCCATTTAACACTGGTGGTTGACCTTTTAATGCTCAATTGTGTTTGTTTTTAGCTGTAAATCTAAAAAGAAGCAGCAATTAAACCCAATCTGCATTTTGCAGTTTTGATTTGCAGAGCAGTTTGCCGATATTTGGATGCGGTTTCATGTGCGGAGGTCTTCTGGCGGTCATATATATATATATTACAGTAAACTGAATGAAAAATGTCACAGTGATGTTCCCACCACATGCATGTTTTTTTTGTGGTTATATCATGGTTTCCTTTATGTATTCCCATACTTATTGGTATTCTTTTCTTTTCTCTTAAAGTCAGCAAAAATGGCAAACTATGCAAAGTACCAGAGGTTATGTGACACTCTGTTTATATCGTTTGGGGTGGTGTTTGTCGTCACGCGTATTTTCATTTATCCAACATGGTAAGAGTTGTATACATTCTCTTTATTTTTGGTTAAGTGTAATATATACAATGTTAGTTGTGGTGATGAGCACAAAGTTATGTATTTTTGTTTGTGGTTTAGTTCTGCATAGTACTTTGCTTGAACTCGGGTTCTTATTAGCAGTATCGGTTCTATCATTAATCCTACAGGTGCTACCACCATTAGGCCCGCTCATCACCGGCCTTCACTCATCCTTATTGATTTCATCCAACCTTCATGGTCTGGGTGGTCTGTGTGTTTTTTTTTTTTCTTGCTCCCTAATGCTCTGGCTTGGCCTGAATCCTCCTCGGTGAACAATCTTCAGTCATCCTAGTTAATATGAGCATCCCATTGTAAACAAACACGGGCTTCTTATTGCCTATAGCAGGGTTTGACAAATTTGCTTGGAATCTAGGAGCCAGCTAAAAAATTTAGGAGCCAGAAAACGTGTCCCATCCCGACGAGCACGCACGCAGAAGCGAACACATACGTGAGTAAACCGTAAACCGTATTCAAACCACACATGTGAGGTATCGCCGCGATCGTTGGAGCGAGAGCAATAATTCTAGCTCTAGACCTCTTCTGTAACTCAAAACATGCAACCTGTAGATTTTTTTAAACGTCGCCTATGGAGATTTTAGAGGGTAAAAGTTTGTCGGCATTCCACGAGCGGACGCAATTTTGAAGCGTGACATGTTGGGTATCAATTTACTCGGCGTAACATTATCTTTCACAAAATAAAAAAAAAATGCGCTTGTAAGACCGCTGCGCAAATACGGCGTGACAGAAAGTATTTTATTCTCTAGGGTGTTAGAGCAAAAAATCCTGTGCCTCCCCCGCCGCGGCCTCAATTACCGGCAGGCGCAGGTTCACAATTTCTTGTCGCAATTGCGACCTGGCGCCCGGATTTTGTCGAGCCCTGGCCTATAGTGTAACATTTATATATTTTTCATACAACTCCATTATATCTTGATTTCCTTTTGCTGTGATGTCAAATACAACTTCCTTTTAAATCCACCGAGCCTTTGCTAATCTGCTTGTGTTGTCCTTTAAAATACGATCGGATTTAAACAGTTTTTATTATTCAATAATAATATCAATGTCAATCATTATGTGAGCTTTAATCACTTCAGACCCAGAGGGTTTCACCCCCTTCATGACCAGGCCATTTTTTGCAATACGGTACTGTGTTGCTTTAACCGACAACTGCGCGGTCGTGCGACGCTGTACTAAAAAAAAAAAAAAAAAAACACAAATAGAGCTTTCTTTTGGTGGTATTTGATCACCGCAGGTTTTATTCTTTGCGCTATAAACAAAAAAATACAATTTTGATTAAAACATTTTTTTACTTTCTGCTATAAAACACATCCAATAAATGTACAAATCAATTTAGGCCAATATGTTTTCTGCTACAAATTTTTGGTAAAACAAATCCCAATAAGCGTATATTGATTGGTTTGCGCAAAAGTCATCGCGTCTATTTTTATGGCATTTTTATTTTTTACTAGTAATGGCAGCGATTTTTGGTGGGACTGCGACACTGCAGCTGACAAATCTGATACTAAGTGACACTTTTTGGGGAACTAATACAGTGATCAGTGCAAAAAAGAATTGCAGGTCACTGTACTAACGACACTGGCAGGGAAGGGGTTAACAGGGGCGATCAAAGGGTTATGTGGGGGGGGGGTGGCCTAACTGGAGGAAGAGAGAGATCTGTGTTCCTGCTTAGCCAAAACACAAGCTATCCATCTTCCTCTCTGACAGAATGGTGGTCTGCCTTATTTACATAGGCAGGCCGCTGTTCTGTCTCTCCTGTCAAAGATCGGTGGGTCCTGGCAGACATTGCAGTCCCGGCTTTGCGTTCCCCAGACCCAGGAAGAGACACCAACATACAGGTACCTTTTTTTCTCTGAGCCAGGCCGCTCTGCCGCAGCAAATGGGTGGTCCAGAAGCAGTTAAAGTGGAACGAAAAAATAAATACAAGGTAGGATTATTAGTAGAAGACACTTTGCCTGTTCTGGCCGCAAAAAAAATACCCTTCACCTTCTCTTAGCAATGTGTGTGTGTGTGTGTGTGTGTGGCGTGCATGTGACCCAAATGAAATTTACAGGTGCCACTCAAGGCTCCAATGGGTGGTCTTATGTAGCAACCACTTGGAGTGCAGACAAGGACATAGCTTGTCCCAGCTCTAGACATCTAATGGAGAAGAGAAGTACTGAAAGTTGCACAAACCCCATAAGAAAGTGTATGACAGCCTCGGCCTGGGCTCTAACCAGGCCACGTCCCCAGGCATGCGGCTGTCCTACACCACCTTACGGGGTTTCTCGGGGCTTTTCTCTTTTCCATTATATTGTGCATGTGACACACGTGCAGCGGAGTGTACACTCGGTCCAGAGCACAGCAGTGTTGGGTAATGCAGACCTGTCAGCAATAAATGTGTGCAAACATAGTTTGTTTGCCGCTTTGTGTAGTATATGCCTAAGAACGGTCATTTATTTTCCGCATAAATCAAAGACAATCAGGTACTCACATTTAGTAAATAAAACATGCACAGTGTAAAAAACGAGCAGCGGGCTCTTAGCCAGGACGTCACTTCCGGTGTCCATATGTCCTACGCGTGTCGTCACTGTCGCGTGACTTCATCTGGGATAAATTATGGCCAGCGGAAGTGTCCTTAAATAGCTTGTGTAGAATATAATTGTCAGTCGGGTTTGAGAAAACATACCCAATTACTGTGCCCTCAAAGAAAATATCTAGTCCAGTGTTTGGATTTCTGTTTAAAGAACAGCTATTTTTGGTATAATCGCAATTACTTTTACCAAAAAAAAACAGGGTCGCGATGGGTGCTAAATTTGCGCTAAGCGAAACCAGCCTGTTTATGGCTAAGTGGGAAGATGAAATGGTTTTTACAGATACACCCACAAAACTTGTCATCTTCAAACAATACATAGAGAATATTTTTATCTTATGGAAAGGAGAAGAAACACGATTGGAACAATTTCTGGAAAATCTGAACAAAAACAATAGAAGTATAACATTGACATGGTATATAAGTAAAAACAATGTAACATTTCTAGATTTAGAAATAATGCAAGATGAACACACTCAGCACGAAAACGCATTAAAAAATGTCGATAAGAATAGTTACCTACCGATGTAGAGCTGCCACCACCAGAATTGACTTTGCAATATACCCAAAGGACAATTGATGCGTCTACGAAGAAACTGCACCAAGAATGAGTTCTTAGCCCAAGCCAAGAAGATAGGCCACAGATGTATCGATAAAGGATATAACAGTGACCGTATTGAGGCAAAAATACAAGAAGTGAAAAAAATGGATCGAACCAAACTGATTAAAGATAAACAAACAGGATTTCAGAATCAATGTAGCACCAATCGCTCTAGACTATAATGCTTAACATAAAAACATTGAGAAAATAATGACACTGGCATATTCTTTTAACAGATACATTCTTGAAATCGCTTCTTCCACAGAGACCGAAATTCGTATACAAAAGAGCTCCAAACACTAAGCGATAAAATAGTAAAAAATATTCCAGATTCACCTAAAATTAGCTACATGTTCTTTACAGGAAAAGGCTTCTGCCCATGCAAACGTTGTTTCACTTGCACTAAGACCAAAAGAAAAACCAGTAGAAAAGATATTCAAGTTCACATCTACCAGTACTGGCAACACATACGAAGTTGGTGACTTTATTCGTTGCACAGAAGGGGCCATGTATGCCCTTGAATGCAGTTGTGGTTTACAGTACATTGGACACACAGAGACCCCTGAAATTGCGTATAAAAGAGCACGTACAAAATATTATCATTTGACAAACAAAGTCTCCAAACATTTTTACACACACCACAACCAAGACCCCACACAACTTGGGCTTTGGGGCATGGAACCAGGGCTGGGACAAGGCCATTTGGTGCCCAGGGCGAAGATGGCAAACTGCGCCCCCCCCCCCCCCCCCCCCGTTTTTAAGAAAGAATCAATGTTGTTTCAAAACAAGAATATACTTAAAGCAATAGAACAAAGGACTGTGGGACTTTGAAAGTCACAGACACTGTGATGCGTAAAGAAGCAATAATTTATTACATAGAAAATGTCAAGTGACAAAAGCTACAAATATTAACAAACATACACCATCCATAGTGGTATACATATAAACAACAAAGCAAACAAAAACTGTACAACAAAACATATATAACTGCAATGACACTGTAAACTTGCTGAAAACAGTTGCAAAAATGTCAAGTATACTCCTATGGAAAAGTTAGTATTATGACACAATCACAAAGACACCTTTCTTGCTTTCACAGAAGCAAAATCATCTATGACACTATCAAAATTTATCTCTTTTGCAATTGCATACTCAATAGAAAGAATACTGAGGTTTGAAAGCCTGTCTTGACCCATAGTTGACCGTAAATAATTTTTAATGAGTTTCAGCTTGCTAAAGCTCCTTTCACAAGATGCAACAGTAACAGGAAGAGTCAAAAAAATGTTTAATGCTGTTTCAATATTTGGATAACAAGCAGTAAGAGAATAGTCGTGTATTATCTGACACAGATCAAGGGGTGTTGCAGATTTTACATTTGACGGTATAGACTCAATGAAAAATTTAAAGCTTTCAATCTCGGCAGAGATTTCCAAGCCATCAAGATCTTCATTATACTTGGAAGCCAAGTTAAATGCAGATTTTTGTAATTCTGTCACAGTCATTGTTACAAGAGCAGGGCCAGAGAGGAACTCAAAGTCCTGGGATGTTTCCATTAATGTTTGTGACTTCCATGTCATGTCAGTGATGAGAACATCAAAAACCTGGTTAAAGTCAATTCTAAAACGGTCTTCTTCACTCAGCTTGACCTGAGCATCTTGGGACTCGTATAAGGCTCTGGTTTTAGGTTTTCTTTGCCTCTTTGGTGGAAATGTTGCAGGAATCTGAAGTTTTTCACATACTTCTGCAGCATAATGAAATATTTCCTGGACATCCATATTACGCATTTCTTGAAAAGTGCGTCTTAAGCCATCAATCATATGAGATGCCTGTAGTATGGAAATCCCTTTGGCCTGGATAGCTTGGTTTACTCGATCGACCTGATTCAAGATTCTGTTCCACACAAACAATGTACACAAAAAACGATAATTAACCTGCAGCAGAAGACTTTCAGATGTTGATACAGATTCGGGGTTTGACGAGTTTTCTATAATGTCCGAAAGAGCTTCACATACATCGGTGATCTGTGTAAATAAAGCTTTTATTGCATTTGCTCTTGAAGACCATCGAGTATCTGTATGGCCCTTTAGAGTTGTCTTTACAAGTTTTGTTAAGGTTTCCCAGCGGGATGTGGAACTGGAGAAAAATGTAAACATTCTTTGAACAGTTCCGAAAAAGGTTTTAACTTCTGGACTCACGGAAGCTGCATGTACCCCTGCCAGGTTTAGGCTATGGGCTGCACATGGAACATATCTTGCATGTTTATTTTCTTGCAGAATTCTTGCCTGCACACCATTGTATTTGCCAGCCATGTTAGCTGCATTATCATAGCCTTGACCCCTTGCATCCTTAAGGTTAATTCCATCGGTTTTTAACTTGTTGATAATTTCTGAGGCTAGACCACTTCCAGTTTTCTCTTTTGTATAAATAAAATCTATAAAGCTCTCTTCTATTGTCACCTTCCCTTTAACAACAGTGACATAGCGTAGAACTTCACTCATTTGCTCATGATGGGAGATGTCTGGAGTACAATCAAAAAGCAATGAAAAAAACTTTGCCTCCTTTATTCTTAATAAAATGGTAGAGCGAACAGTGTTGGCCAATAAACTGATAAATTCATTTTGAATTTTATTTGAGAAGTAACTGACGGTATGCCTCCGATGTGTTTCTATTTTTTCTTTCAAAAACATGTTGTGATGGCTTATTACTTCCAAAATGTCAAGAAATATACCAGAATGTGGCCTACCAATGACATCTTCGGAACCTCTAAGTGCCAGATTGTTTTTGGCACAAAACAATATGCAATCCAAAATACATTTTAAGACGTTTCGCCACTTCTCTTTTTCAGTATTTATTACTTTCTCCAGTTCACTTCCAATTACTTTCCCATCTTTCAAACTTTTTTCCATCATTTTCCACTTTGAATAGCATTCCCGATGTTCTGGTGAATTTTCATGTGTAGGTATACGAGGATTCAGGTGTTTCCATGCACAGAATCCCTTTTTTGGGTCGGTTAAGGCATAGTTGTGCTTACCAAACAAAATGCATGGAAAGCAAAATAGACAATGTGAGATTTTTGAATAAATTAACCATGCACGATCAATATATTTACCACTACGCACATTTTTAGTAAACCAAGTGGCATTGAAAGTGCGTCCTTCTTGTGGTTTACATTTTCCAAAGTCACCATCTTTTCCTTGATCTGGGCCCTTTTCAACCAAATAACACCTAATCTTGTCTGTTAAAGTTGGCCATGAGGGAGGATCATTTGGGTTAATCGGAATATAAGCTTCCGGCGAAGTATCCTCTAAAGAGGGCTCACTTGGTGTTGTTTGCTTTTCTGCTGCTTGGGTTTCAGAAACAAATGGCTCGCTGTTACTCTCTTCTGTACAGAGCGTGTTCTCCAAACTTTTATCAGCCTCACTGACAGCAATCATCTCTTCATCTAGGGTGGCTGAAGTATTGTCAGTTGCAGAACTTGTGCTGGCAACTTCTTCTGGTGTGGTGGTGGTATTCAGAGAAACGTTGCTTGTGCTTTGTTTCAACCATTTCTGCCACTGTTGCGATAACTTTGTGGCTTCCTCTTGTGCCAATTTCCTTCGTTTTCGGAATTCTGCCCCAGATGGTTTTTTCGACATTCTTTAGAGAACAAAAATACCAAGCAAACTCCGGTCAAAACTGCATGTTCATACAGCAACGATAAATAAAAAAATGCAGGCTAAAATATCTAAATACAGGGTTTGACAAATTTGCTTGGAATCTAGGAGCCAGCTAAAAAAGTTAGGAACCAAAAAACGCTCCCCGTCCCACCAAGCTTGCGCGCAGAAGCAAACGCATACGTGAGTAGCTCCCGCATATGTAAACGGTATTCAAACCACACATGTGAGGTATCGCCGCGATTGGTAGAGCGAGAGCAACAATTCTAGCCCTAGACCTCCTCTGTAACTCAAAACATGCTACAAACTTGTAGAATTTTTTTAAACGTCGCCTATGGAGATTTTAAAGGGTAAAATTTTGTCGCCATTCCACGAGCGAACGCAATTTTGAAGCGTGACATGTTGGGTATCAATTTACTTGGCGTAACATTATCTTTAATAAAAAAAGTGCACTTTTAAGACCGCTGCGCAAATACGGTGTGACAGAAAGTATTGCAACGACCGCCATTTTATTCTCTGGGGTGTTAGAATAAAAAATATATATATTGTTTGGAGGTTCTAATTAGAGGGAAGGAGATGGCAGTGAAAACAGTGAAAAACACATTAGAACTGCTTTTTTGCTACTTGTAATGTAACTACTTGTAATGCCAACGGCCACCACAAGATGGTGCCAGATCACAGAATGAAGCTTAGGCCTGCAGAAAACCGCAAAGCCTCCTTCTGTGAAGGCCGCAAAGCCACGGCCTCAATTACTGGCGGGCACGTGCCCGCCGTGATCGAGCCCCGTGACGGGCCTAAGCTTCCTTGAGCGCCAGGTCACAATTTCTTGTCACAATTGCGATAGGGCGCCCCGGATTTTGTCGAGCCCTGTCTAAATAAATACATACATTATATGTGCAAAAAAATAAAACACAGTAAGCAGCTTCAATATTTAAAATATCCAAAGAACGTTAAAGTGGACCTTCACTCTCCCAATCAACACTTAATAGTTGTAATTCTTATGCTGCTAGCATTTGTAAACAGATAAGAAAGTATACCGTATTTACTTGGTTTATACTTTGTATTTACATTTACAAGTAAATGCTATATGAATCCATTGCCCTTAGTCAAGATGGCCACTGCCAGAAATGCTAGGGGGGGTTGTTTTAAAAAAAAGGGTGTTTTTAATTGCATGAATCTATCTATCGTCACCGCTGCCGCCCCCTATTCAGGTGTTCGGCCCCTTGTCGGGCGCCAGCCAACTGAATTACAGCAGTGGGGGTGTTTTGGAAGTACCTGATTAGATCCATAGGCTCTAATAGGCTTCAAAATTATTGAGCATTTTTCTGCTTACGTAGTGCTGTGTTAGGGAATTCTCTAACACTGACCCACCTCTCAGCCAATCAGGTGAACCGGGTCTGGTTACCGGTCACCTGATTGGCTGAAGCAACAGATTTGACCGAGAAAGGTAATTTCATGGTGGGGGGGGGGGGGGGGGCACACTGGCGGCATTTGATAGGGCTAACTGGCAGCACACCGGTGGCAATTGATGGGGCAAACTGGCCGCACACTGGCGGCAGTTGATGGGCACACTGGCAGTTATTGATGGGCACACTGGCAGCATACTGACGACAATTGATGGGCACACTGTGGCAATTGATGGGCACACTGGCGGCAATTGATGGGGCAAACTGACAACAAGTGATGGTTACCATTGTTGCCAGTTTGCCCCATCAATTCCCGCCCATGTGTTTTGCCTGTGTGCCCATCAATTGCCGCCAGTGTGCTGCCAGTTTGTCCCATCAATTGCCACCAGTGTGACCATCAAACGCAGCCACTGTGCCATCAAACACAGCCACCTAGTGGCTGTGTTTGATGGCACAGTGGCTGCGTTTGATGGGCACGGTGGCTGCGTGTGATGGGCACAGTGGCTCCGTGTTATGGGCACAGTGGCTCCGTGTGATGGGCACAGTGGCTGCGTGTGATGGGCACAATGGCTGCGTTTGATGGGCACAGTGGCTGCGTGTGATGGGCACAGTGGCTGCGTTTGATGGGCACAGTGGCTGCGTGTGATGGGCACAGTGGCTGCGTTTGATGGGCACATTGGCGACAATTGATGGCACAGTGGCTGCATGTGATGGCACAGTGGCTGGGTTTGGTGGCATAGTGAGGCTGTGAGGCTGCAAGCATGGCTCAAAATAACACAAACACTTTTTTTTTATTTGCCATTTTTTATTAACAAAGTGCTGGTCACCTCAGTCAGCCTCCTCCACCAGCATACTGGTGGCAATTGATCAGGCAAACTGGCAGCACGCTGGCGGCAATTGATGGGCACAGTGGGGCAAACTGGCAACAATTGATGGTTACAGTGGCTGTGTTTAATGGGCACAGTGGCTGTGTTTGAGGGGCAGAGTGGCTGCGTTTAATGGGTACAGTGGCTGCGTTTGATGGGTACAGTGGCTGCGTTTGATGAGCAGAGTGGCTGCGTTTGATCGGCACAGTGGCTGCGTTTGATCGGCACAGTGGCTGCGTTTGATGGGCAAAGTGGCGAAAATTGACGAGTGGCACAGTGGCTGCGTGTGTTGGCACAGTGGCTGTGTGTGATGGCACAGTGGCTGCATGTGATGGCACAGGGGCTGCATGTGATGGCACAGGGGCTGCATGTGATGGCACAGTGGCTGCGTTTGATGGGCACAGTGGCTGCGTTTGATGGGCACAGTGGCGACAATTGACGAGTGGCACAGTGGCTGCATGTGTTGGCACAGTAGCTGTGTGTGATGGCACAGTGTCTGCATGTGATTGCACAGTGGCTGCGTGGGAGGGGCACAGTGGCTGCATGTGATGGCACAGTGGCGACAATTGATGGCACAGTGGCTGCGTGTGTTGGCACAGTGGCTGCATGTGATGGCACAGTGATTGCATGTGATGGCACAGTGGCTGCGTGTGATGGCACAGTGGCTGCGTGTGATGGGCACAGTGGCTGCGTGTGATGGGCACATTGGCGACAATTGATGGCACAGTGGCTGCATGTGATGGCACAGTGGCTGGGTTTGGTGGCATAGTGAGGCTGCAATTGATGTTCTTTTTTTTTTTTGCTAGTCAGAGAAGGCAAGAATGGCTCAAAATAACACAAACACTTTTTTTTTATTTGCCGTTTTTTATTAACAAAGTGCTGGTCATCTCAGTCAGCCTCCTCCACCAGCATACTGGTGGCAATTGATCGGGCAAACTGGCAGCACGCTGGCGGCAATTGATGGGCACAGTGGGGAAAACTGGCAACAATTGATGTGATGGCACAGTGAGGCTGCAATTAATGTTTTTTTTTTTACAGAAAAGGCAAGCTTAAAATAACACAAAATCATTTCTTTAAACTGCTTTTTTTATTAAAAAAATTATGGTCATCTCAGTCCAATCCCCCCCCCCCCCCCGGGGGGGGGGGATTGGACTGAGATGACCATAATTTTTTTAATAAAAAAATGAGTTTGTTATTTGTATTAAATTATTTTCTTACTTTTTACAGTCTCTGTGTGAGTAGCAGTTAGTGAAGGCAGGCTCCTCGTGGCTTGTTCTTCACGCGCCGACACAGCTCCCTGTAGGCTGCGCGAGTCCTCCCTCTCTCATCTAACACCGCGCCTCCGGCGTGAGCCGCGTGACGTCACACGGCGCACGCAGGAGGTATCAACCAAATGAATCCTCCATGGGGGGGGGGGGGGCGAGGAAACGCAGAGGAGGAAAAGGAGCCCGAGCCAGGAGCGCAGTCGGCACAAAATTCATAGGGGGAGAGAAGGAGCAGCGCTGACATGGCTGGTGTGGACGGTGTAGTAGGCGGGTGCAGGAGCGCACTCAGCACAGCAAGCACAGCAAGTGGCGCTGGCTAATGTGGTACAGTGAAGCTGTACACTGCTGGCACTTCACCTGCGCCCCCCTCCTGTCTGCAAATGGTAGCGCCCAGGGCACCCGCTCCTTCGGCCCCTGCCTTGTACCGGCCCTGCATGGAACCATACAAAAAACACTGGAGAGGCGGGCACAAAGTCAGAACCCTTAGCCAGTTAGTCTAAATGGATTTTTATTCTCGATACTTTTACGCCCCAGGGTCTTTATATAGAATTCAATTTAAATTGTTTTATTAGTGACTTTTAAATTTTTTTTTTTTTTTTTTTTTTTTTTTTATCTTTAGTAGCGTATTTGTATATCATTCACCTTTACCTTTTATTCAAGTCTCTCTTCTTATTTAATCATGTTTTTTCATGCTTATGTTTATTTCATTTTTGACGTAATTTCCGGAGTCCCATGATGTGTTCTTATCCTGTGACACCCCTGTGGTGTCTTATTTAAAATACATATGCTCTTACCCCAATTTTAATAGTTGTTTTAGTCCAATCGCTTGTAAGTGGGTGACATGTTTTAACCATGTGCTGCTATATCCACCTGCTTTGGATCGGATATTATAACTGTACTGGCACCGTTTTAATACCCCTGCCTATTACCATTATCATTTTTTCTATTTACCTTTTTAAACACAAATAGTTGCATCATCAGGCGCCTTGATGCGACACTGTGGTGTTTGTGATAAGCCACAACAAAACGGCCATGATCGAAGCCTCCTAGAGGAAATCTCTTGGGAAATGGCCGCTCCAATGCTTTCGATATGAAGGCTTCAAGAAAATGGCCAACCGGCAATTATATTCTACACAAGCTATTTAAGGACACTTCCGCTGGCCATAATTTATCACTGATGAAGTCACATGACAGTGACGACACGTGTAGGACATATGAACACCGGAAAGTGACGTCCTGGCCGAGAGCCCCCTGCTTGTTTTTACACTGTGCATGTTTTATTTACTAAATGTGAGTATCTGATTGTCTTTGATTTATGCAAAAAATAAATGACCATTCTTAGGCATATACTCCACTATAGAGACTCCTTGTTTTCTCAGAATCTTTCAGTTTATGTCCGGTTTGATGCATTTGAGTGGTTCTTTGCTACTGATCTAGTCCTGGGAGAGAGGAACTTGGAGGAAGCATCTTTAGGCTCTGCACATACTGAAACCCACCGGAAGGATCGCACAGGAGACCCCCCTTTTTCTTTTGAGTGATCATCCACCCCTTTGTTTACTCTGAATGCTGCTTACCTTACAGCAGTAAGGTAAGAAGTTAGTACAACTGCGGGTGTCATTTACACCAAAGATTCACAGCACTGTAGTGACAGCGCCACCTATTGATGCTAGATAGCACCTTTCGCTTTGCACTCTGCACTTTTTTGTGGTTGGAAGATTTCTAGTTCTTCCAGATTGCGATTCATCTGCACTTTTATTATTTTATATGGACTATCATTGAACTGTTACTATTTATTTATGCATTGTGTACTTTTACACATCAGCACAAAGTTCTATATTTATTTACTACAGTCACTTTATTTGCATTTTTGCACTTATATTGACCACCATCGAATTGTTTTTCTGTTTATTGATGCATTGTGTACTTTTACACATCAGTACCTGAAGGTTTATTATTTGAATTTGATATATAAGTTACCTTGTCACTGATTAGCACTTTATTTTACTTTGGAGCGCAACACCATCTATTGATTTTTATATATACTAATGATTGGTGGTTCTTCAAAGCCTTTAGTTTTATTGGTGGATAATACAGGGAGTGCAGAATTATTAGGCAAATGAGTATTTTGACCACATCATCCTCTTTATGCATGTTGTCTTACTCCAAGCTGTATAGGCTCGAAAGCCTACTACCAATTAAGCATATTAGGTGATGTGCATCTCTGTAATGAGAAGGGGTGTGGTCTAATGACATCAACACCCTATATCAGGTGTGCATAATTATTAGGCAACTTCCTTTCCTTTGGCAAAATGGGTCAAAAGAAGGACTTGACAGACTCTGAAAAGTCAAAAATAGTGAGATATCTTGCAGAGGGATGCAGCACTCTTAAAATTGCAAAGCTTCTGAAGCGTGATCATCGAACAATCAACCGTTTCATTCAAAATAGTCAACAGGGTCGCAAGAAGCGTGTGGAAAAACCAAGGCGCAAAATAACTGCCCATGAACTGAGAAAAGTCAAGCGTGCAGCTGCCAAGATGCCACTTGCCACCAGTTTGGCCATATTTCAGAGCTGCAACATCACTGGAGTGCCCAAAAGCACAAGGTGTGCAATACTCAGAGACATGGCCAAGGTAAGAAAGGCTGAAAGACGACCACCACTGAACAAGACACACAAGCTGAAACGTCAAGACTGGGCCAAGAAATATCTCAAGACTGATTTTTCTAAGGTTTTATGGACTGCTGAAATGAGAGTGAGTCTTGATGGGTCAGATGGATGGGCCCGTGGCTGGATTGGTAAAGGGCAGAGAGCTCCAGTCCGACTCAGACGCCAGCAAGGTGGAGGTGGAGTACTGGTTTGGGCTGGTATCATCAAAGATGAGCTTGTGGGGCCTTTTCGGGTTGAGGATGGAGTCAAGCTCAACTCCCAATCCTACTGCCAGTTTCTGGAAGACACCTTCTTCAAGCAGTGGTACAGGAAGAAGTCTGCATCCTTCAAGAAAAACATGATTTTCATGCAGGACAATGCTCCATCACACGCGTCCAAGTACTCCACAGCGTGGCTGGCAAGAAAGGGTATAAAAGAAGAAAAACTAATGACATGGCCTCCTTGTTCACCTGATCTGAACCCCATTGAGAACCTGTGGTCCATCATCAAATGTGAGATTTACAAGGAGGGAAAACAGTACACCTCTCTGAACAGTGTCTGGGAGGCTGTGGTTGCTGCTGCACGCAATGTTGATGGTGAACAGATCAAAACACTGACAGAATCCATGGATGGCAGGCTTTTGAGTGTCCTTGCAAAGAAAGATGGCTATATTGGTCACTGATTTGTTTTTGTTTTGTTTTTGAATGTCAGAAATGTATATTTGTGAATGTTGAGATGTTATATTGGTTTCACTGGTAAAAATAAATAATTGAAATGGGTATATATTTGTTTTTTGTTAAGTTGCCTAATAATTATGCACAGTAATAGTCACCTGCACACACAGATATCCCCCTAAAATAGCTAAAACTAAAAAAAAAAAAAAAACTACTTCCAAAAATATTCAGCTTTGATATTAATGAGTTTTTTGGGTTCATTGAGAACATGGTTGTTGTTCAATAATAAAATTAATCCTCAAAAATACAACTTGCCTAATAATTCTGCACTCCCTGTATACACCGATCAGCCATAACATTATCACCACTGATGGGTAAAGTGAATAACATTGATTATCCTATCAATGGAATCTGAAAGTGGGTGGGATATATTGGGCAGCAAATGAACATGATGTCCCTGAAGTTGACGTGTTGAAAGCAGAAAAAATGGGCAAGTGTAAGGATTTTAGGTGACTTTTACAAGAGCCAAATTGTAATGGCTAGGGGACTGGATCAGAGCAACTCCAAAACTTGCGGCTCTTGTGGATTGTTTGTGGTCTGCAATGGTCAGGACCTAATGAAAGTGGTCCAAGGAAGGAAAACTAGTGAACCATCGACAGGGTCATGGGTGCCCAAGGCTCAGTGATGCACATGGGGAGGAGAGAAGGCTGGCCTGTGTGGTCCAGTGGAAGAGCTACTGTAGCTCACATTTCTAAAATAGTTCATGCTTAGTGCCGGTTGCATACGACTTGTTTAACAGAAGCCAATGCAAGTCATGTTAAAGTCACCCCAAAGAAGTGCAGGAACCTTTTTTTAAGTGGGAGCGACTTGAGTCATACCAATTAGAACAGTTCCATTGCCGTTAATGGGGTGAAACTTCACATGACAAGTTGCGGCTGTGTGAAACGGGGTTTGGATGATGGTACAATGCTAAGTAGGATAATAACTGTAATAACTTTACAGCAGGCTATAGAAAGTTTACAGGAAATCCTTGATAACATAAAGGGGTGGGCAACTACATGAAAATGAGGGTTAATGTTGAATAATGTAACGTATTGCACTTGGGGTCTAAACGTATGAACTCAAATTACTCTGAGGGAGAACTTCTGGGGGAATCTAGGATGGAAAAGGATCTGGGAGTCCTAGTTGATCAGACTCTGCTAGTTTTGCTCACTACTGCATGCCCTTGCTGAGTATTTAACATGCATTAAAAATGGTATTTACTCAACAGATAAGACTACAATGCTACCGCTTTACCAAACTCTGGTCCAACCACATCTTGAGTATGCTTTCCAGTTCTGGTCACCATTCCCCAGGAAGGATTTGCTGGAACTGGAGTGTCCAGAAAAGGGCAACAAAGCTTATAAGGGGGATGGAGGACCTCCGTTATGTGGAACGACTACAATATTAAACATAATTTCCCTGGACAAGAGAAGCCTAAGAGGAGATATGATATAGGGATATATAAATACCTCAATGGTGATTCTAGCATAGGGAGAAAACTGTTCAGTCTCGGGTCACTTAAAGTGGTTGTAAACCTCAGACGTGCAATATGAATTAATCATATGCCTCTATAGTGTGGAATTGTCTCAATTAAGAGTCATTTTTGTCTGCTGCCCCGTTTCTCTGCTTTCAGCATGAATCAATTTTTCCTGACACCAAGGGAAAAAGGTGACGTGGGAGGAAGCTCCAGATGATTGACAGCCTAAGCTCTGTTCCTGTGTAAAGGGGGATGTGTCCCTTCCCTCCAATGAGCTCTTCTCACTGAGCGCTGCAGTGTGTAATTTAAACTCTCTACCCCTTTTTGACAGCTCAGATGAGCTTTATAAATTCTGGTCTTTGAACGTACAGTGCCTTGCAAAAGTATTCACCCTTTGGCTTTTTACCTATTTTGTTACATTACAGCCTTTAGTTCTTCTTTTTTTTTTTTTTTTTTATCCGAATTATATGTGATGGATCAGAACACAATAGCCTTAGTTGGTGAAGTAAAATTAGAAAAATATAAACATAAAACTATTTTTCAGAAATGAAAATCTGATAATTGGCATGTGCGTATGTATTCACCCCCTTTATTATGAAGCCCATAAAAAGCTCTGGTGCAACCAGTTATCTTCATAAGTCACATAATTGGTAAAATGATGTCCACCTGTGTGCAATCGAGGTGTCACATGATCTGTCATTACATATACACACCTTTTTGAAAGGCCCCAGAGGCTGCAACACCTAAGCAAGAGGAATCGCTAGCCAAATACTGCCATGAAGCCCAAGGAACTCTCCAAACAAGTAAGGGACAATGTTGTTAAGAAGTACAAGTCAGGGTTGGGTTATAAAAAAAAAGAAATATCCAAATATTTGATCCCAAGGAGCACCATCAAATGAAAAGAACATGGCACAACAGCCAACCTGCCAAGAACTCGCACCTCAAAACTCGGGGACCGGGCAAGGAGGGCAATAATCAGAGAGGCAGCACAGAGACCCTGGAGAAGCTGCAGAGACTGGAGTATCTGTACATAGGACAACAATAAATCATACGCTCCATAGAGTTGGGCTTTATGGCAGAGTGGCCAGAAGAAAGCCATTACTTTCAGCAAAAAAACAAAATGGCAGGTTTTAGGCAAACTCAAAGGCATGTGGGAGACTCCCAAATGTATGAAGGAAGGTGCTCTGGTCTGATGAGACTAAAATTGAACTTTTTGGTCATCAAAGAAAATGTCTGGCGCAAACCCAACCCGACACATCACATCACGTCACCCAAAGAACACCATTCCCCACTATTTGCTGTTGAATGGGCACACAGGATACCTATACACCCTTTGCCACTGGGCAATCATCCCAGCCCCTTTCTGTTCAAGCTTCTAAACTACAAAGACAGGGATGCGATTCTCTCTAAAGTCAGAACCATGACAGGGACAATGGTCATTGATAATTCAAAAGTGTCCCTGTTCAGTGTCCCCAAATGTAATCATGTAAAAAAAAAGCTCAGAGAACTCAACCTGCAATATGCAATGCTATACCCTTCTCGTCTTGGGGTAGTTGCCCTGGGAGAGGTCCATTTTTTTGATCGACCTACTGCGGCTGCACAATAGTTGGATCGCAAAGAAAGAGCACTTAAAGCTGCTAGACAGCAACGTCCTGAACGCAATTGAGGGTCCATTAATCTACTTAATGGAAATCATTCCTCCTAGTCAAGGTGGATAATGGAGAACTTTGGAACTTTCTACGTCGTGGGTCATACCATGCAATCTGCAGTTTTGAAACCCCAGCTACCACCCAGAATTTATTTCTGCGGGAGTTTCCATTGCCTAAACCCCCCCAGGAATTGTGTCTGGGGGAAGCCTACACTTCGGCCTTGTTGGCTGGGAGCCCAGTTGGCTCCACACCTGACAATAGTTGACATGCTTGTTTTTTTTTTTTTCCCCAGTCTGTTATGACTATTGTTTCTGCTCAGACCCACCGGACTTCCACCCATGGTCCTCCACAAGTACAGACACTGTCGAAATAACCAAAGGTACTCAAGGTATCAAAATCAAAAAAAGAGAAAATACTGCGCTATCTTATAAATACAAAAAGCCGCTAACACAGCAAGAGAGATCAAAAAATTGCTAATGGAAAATATGTGGAAAAGTGTAGCGCTAACAATGACACAAATTATGATAATACAATAAAAATTATATCGTGCAACACCACATGTGAATAGATGGTATTAGAAAGTCCGTAAATTATTGGATGAATCGGTGAGTCGGTTCCATTGAGTAAAACGGATACACAAAATCCAATGCATAAAAGAGTGAGAAGTCCACCACCACTTATGACAAGGGGCTTACCGGATCGATTGGACCTAGACAGGCATTGACCCACTAGGCCAATCAAGCTTTGTTAGAGTTGATGTACTGAAGCGGGTACACCATACACGTCATGCGATTCGGTATCAATGAAGGCAAACCTCAGAAAGATGATTCAAAAGTGGTTCCCAGCAAGCAGCAATTTTCAACAGATCACACAGAGGGCATATCAGTACTCCAACAGATAAACATGAAAAAGAGAAAGCAAGGGCGCACATAGCATAATTCCGTAAAAAAAGTTGATATTTATTATAAAGAGAGTAACTCACATTTTGCAATGGTCAATTGAGCTCATAGAAAAAGGGTAGCAAGAACAACAGTAGTCCATCCCGACATGTTTCGTTACAAAAAGAACATCATCTGGGGTGATGATGTTCTTTTTGTAACGAAACATGTCGGGATGGACTACTGTTGTTCCTGCTACCCTTTTGCTATGAGCTCAATTGACCATTGCAAAATGTGAGTTACTCTCTTTATAATAAATATCGACTTTTTTTAGTATACGTCACATGACGTGTATGGTGTACCCGCTTCAGTATATCAACTCTAACAAAGCTTGATTGGCCTAGTGGGTATATGCCTGTCTAGGTCCAATCGATCCGGTAAGCCCCTTGTCATAAGTGGTGGTGGACTTCTCACTCTTTTATGCATTGGATTTTGTGTATCTGTTTTACTCAATGGAACCGACTCACCGATTCATCCAATAATTTACAGACTTTCTAATACCATCTATTCACATGTGGTGTTGCACGATATAATTTTTATTGTATTATCATAATTTGTGTCATTGTTAGCGCTACACTTTTCCACATATACTCAAGGTATCACTACTACAAGGAACAATCTGTATGCTTTTATTGCCAATTATGCCTCGGGTAAAGCTATTCTCTGCAGCATGGTCTGGCATGACCACGCCCCTGATTTTGACATACCGAAATAACTGCAAAGTTAAAAATTGTGTCCTGGAATGTACGGGGACTGAGCAGTCTGGTGAAAAAAGTGGCAGTCCTTGGGCACCTCAAATACATTATTGTGTGCCCACGGGAGACCCATTTTCCACCTGACGCCACACCTAGCTTCAGCCCCCATGTGTAGGGTACTCATTTGCATTCTACATACTCTGCATATGCTAGGGGAGTGATTGTCCTGATTTGTCAGGATACTCCGTTCTACTGTTTTTATAAACTTAGACCGGGGTGGGGGGGATGATATGTCTTTTTGCTGTGTACAGTGTCTGGTCTGTTATGTATTGTGGCTGGAATGTATATACCGCCGCCCTACTCGTCCAAGGTCCTCAGGTGCTTGGCGAACTTCATGGCCCAGTTTTCAAATGTACCACTTTTAGCAGTGGACGATTACAATAATTATATAAATCGCCAATGGGATAAAATGCCCATACCTTCTAATATACCTAGACGTAATGGAGGGATTACCTCCTTTGCCGGCTTGCTTGAGGAACGTGGGCTGGCGGACGCGTGGCACGTAAGGCATGCTCATACTAAGCAATACTTATGATGTTCGGCAGCGCATGGGAGCTTATCCAGGATTGATCTAGGCCTAGGCAATGATACATTAAACCCACTGGTGATGGCATCTGAATACAGGGACAGACATATATAGGCTCATTCCTCACTGTGGGTTACTATCTCACTGTCTACTACCACTAAAAGCAGATACTGGAAACTTAACCCTTTCTGTCTCTCTATTCCCGGAACCAGATCCTATATGAGAGCGACTGAAATTATTCGCCCAGGAAAATCTACACTCGGCCCATTTACCTGTAAATGTTGTCTGGGATACCACCGATGCATTTATGCGGGGCCAATTTATTACTATAGTTAATTGGATCAAAACAAACACTAAGGCCTGGGAGGTATACACTCAGGGAGTCCGAGGACAATTATATTTTTAATCCTACAGAGGACACGAAGAGAGTCTGGCTGGGGGCACAATCTATGTCCAGACAACTGGCGTTGCAGCTGGCTTAAAACAAAATATTTGTCTTGCAACAAACCTATTTTGAAGAGGGGGAGTCTACTGGGCACATGCTGGCTTTACTAGCGTGTGCACAGAGATCCACCTCTATGGTTTTGGTCTTATTCGATGCACAGGGTGTCACTCAGACACAGACTGCTACAGTAATGCAAATCCTTAGGCCATCCTATGCTGACCTCTACACGTCTAAGGTACGTCCCACAGAGGGGGAAATGAAGGGATTTCTAGAGGGATGTGAGCTGCCTCGATTGTCGGCCTTGCTTGATGCCCTGCTAACGGAGGATTAATTAGCCACAGCTTTAGCACAGACTCATAACGAATCCTCAGGGGCTGATGGCCTCCCGTCCGAGGTCTACAGGCTATACGCTGACACATTGCTGCCCATGCTCCTGAAGGTTTTAATAAGGCATTGAAGAAGGGCATATTACCTGACTCCATGAATGAGGCAGTCATAATGGTACTTCTGAAACCAGGCAAGAGTCTACTTTAGCAGACTCCTATAGGCCCATCTCCTTACGGCAGATGTCAAACTTTTGGCTTGGGTGTTGGCAACGAGATTGGCACAAGTGATACACAAGCTGGTCCATAGAGACGAGTCCGGATTCATCCCCACCAGATTCACAGCCCAAAACATTCAGAGACTTTTTCTAAACTTGCAGCCCCCTGATACTGGAAACCGAGCCATTCTCGCTGGACGCATCTAAGGCCTTCGACAGCGTAGAGTGGCCTTACCTGTGGAAAGTGTTGGATCAAGTGGGCCTGGGTGCAAAATTTATTAGCTGGATCAAATTATTATATGCTCAACCATCTGCTAGAATTAGGGTTAATGGTGAGCTGTCGGAGCCTTATCCACTACTCCGTGCACCGGTGTCCATTGTCACCCCTGCTGTTCGCCCTGGCGCCTCACACGTCATGTAAAAGGGGGGACAACAATATTGTAAGGTTCTGGCGCCAGTACGGATGTGGTGTCATATGCTGGTGACACACTATTATACTTGGGTGACGCGCAGGAATCATTGATTGCGGTCTTGACTTTGGAGCACTATCCGGCTTCTCTATTAACTGGAACAAGTCTGTGCTAATGCCAATAGACCTAATAATAACCCCCTTGCCTGACTGCACATCAATGATGCAGGTGGTACCCTCTTTTTGTTATTTAGGCGTCCAGATGTCTTCGGATGTTTCAGAGTACATACCTCTTAAGCTAACCCCCCTACTCGCTAAATTTTGTGATAAATGTAACGCCTGGTGTAAATTACCATTATCCGTAGTGGGGAGAATTAATCTCATAAAAATGGTATGGGCACCACAATTACTGTATATATTCCACAATTCCCCAGTTTGGATCCCCCATTAGTTTGACAGGATAGACTCCCAGTTTAGGGAATTGGTGCAAAAAGACAGCTAGGATTAGTCTATTGACATTACAATACAGCAAAGACTAGGGAGGACTGGCGGTCCCTCACTCTAGGGCCTACTACCTTGCCTCCCGGCTACAGCAGTTGGGGGGTGGGGCGGCAATGGTGGACACTTTAGACCCAATACGCAAAATCCTAACCACATCAGCGGACGATACTACAGCGATGTCCTGCCTAGAGGCGGGTTACCTACACTTAGATCGTGGGGCCTCTACTATACTCCTATTAAGAACACTGTGGTCTTGCACCAAGCGTTTACTGGGAATACAGAGTTTCCTAACACACCCCCCTCTGGTGAAACATACACTATAAAGAATTGCTCAAACTCGGTGGATTTGGGCGCTGGGAAGGTGCAGGGATAAGATGTAAATGTCCCAAACTCTTTCGCTACTGGAAGGAAATCCTTGACGTAATTTCCCAGTTCTATGCCATTGTCCTACCGAGAACTCCTACGGTGTGCCTACTGGGTGCCCTGGATGAGGAGACACTAACCCCTTCAAATCACACAGTGATCCTTCGTCTACTTTAAATCGCACAAAAGTTGATTGCACAATTCTGGATTACTCTCAGGGTTCCCACTATGCAACAATGGATCGAAAAGGTGAACAAATTATTAATAAGAGAAAAACTGACATTTCAACATAGAAACGTACGACGTAAACACAATGTGGCAGGCCTGGTTGCATGTCCCTGGGTTAGCAGCGCATCAATTGGTCAGGGACAAAGTCCTACAAGGATAGTAATCAAACAAAGCTAGTTTGAGGGGCCGAATGGGTTAGTTGAGTTTTATATGTCCCTAAGAGATACTGATGGCCGTGGTAGGTCGAGCAGAGTGTT
>NC_053490.1:64585083-64670013 GCF_905171775.1 Rana temporaria
GCTGCTCTGTGCAAAAACACTGCACAGGGCAGGTAAAAATATAACCTGTTGTTTTTTTCGGGCAAAAAAATAGACTTTACAAACACTTTAAAGAAGCCGGTGTTCATGTACTTACTATAGTTTTTGCTGTACAATTTCCTAATGCACTAAAACCCTTTGCACTTCATATAATGAATACAAAAAAAAAAAGCAGTTTTGATAAAACATGTTTTGTTTTGTTTATTTGCAGGATCCTAAACACAACGATGTTTGAGAGCTGGGAGCTGATTGGCCCATACCCGTCGTGGTGGCTTTTTAATGGTATCCTTTTAATACTTCAAGTTCTCCACATCATCTGGTCTTGGCTCATTGTTCGCGTAGCATACAAATCACTGACAAAGGGAAAGGTACGTCTTCTACCTTATTGTGTTTTGTTGTCCTTTTTGTGCAATGTGGGGAAAAGTTAAAATCTATATATTTGTATCTCTCCTCTTGGCTTCATCCATTGTGGTGTGTGAGGATCTTATCGCCTTACATTTCCAGACCTAATGATACTATTGCTTTATTTACCTGTGCTCTGCCCTGACAAGGTGACCTTGTGGGGAGAGGGGTCTTTTGATATCTGCACTCCCTGCCTTACTCTTTCTCTACCTCCTTTTTCTCTGTGTCAGGTTGGAACTGGAAAGTGTCACCCTTTGCCTGTAAGTTTTTTTCTCTGTGCTGCTTCCAGCTTCTTTACACCTCGTTCCTGCCTGCTGTTCCTGTACCCTCCTGCATGTTCACTTCTTTCATACACTACCAGATCCATGAAACTAAATCGCATGTTCAAATAATATTTCTCATGATAAATCTGGGCCTTGGATATCGTCTCATCAGCGCTAACACTTAAATTAAATGGACATTACCGAGTATATTTCCGAAACCTTTTTTTTTATTTTACACAGATCTTCCTGAATATAAAGTGTGCCTGCTGTAATGGCTGTTGGCTTGATAATGCAGATTATTTATTATATACTGTATAGCAGAATACAGCTAAGCTGCAGATTTTTTTTTTTTTTCTCATATTCAGACGGGGAGCAAAGTGTGTTTTTCTATTTATTTTTTTAGTCAACCAAATAACACATTATAACACTGAAATACATGAAAATGAACTTAAAGCAGAAGTTGTGCTTATTAAAACCTACAGCCATAGTACACTATGTATGCGGTTTTTTTTTTAACCACTTAAGCCCCGGACCAATATGCTGCCTAAAGACCCAAGGGGTTTTTACAGTTCGGGACTGCGTCGCTTTAACAGACAATTGCGCGGTCGTGCGACGTGGCTCCCAAACAAAATTGACGTCCTTTTTCCCCACAAATAGAGCTTTCTTTTGGTGGTATTTGATGACCTCTGCGGTTTTTATTTTTTGCGCTATAAACAAAAATAGAGCGACAATTTTGAAAAAAATGCAATATTTTTTACTTTTTGCTATAATAAATATCCCCCAAAAACATATATATAAAAAAAAATTTCCCTCAGTTTAGGCCGATACGTATTCTTCTACCTATTTTTGGTAAAAAAAATTGCAATAATCGTTTATCGGTTGGTTTGCGCAAAATTTATAGCGTTTACAAAATAGGGGATAGTTATATTGCATTTTTTTTTTTTATTTTTTTTTTTACTATTAATGGCGGCGATCAGCGATTTTTTTCGTGACTGCGACATTATGGCGGACACTTTGGACAATTTTGACACATTTTTGGGACCATTGTCATTTTCACAGCAGAAAATGCATTTAAATTGCATTCTTTATTGTGAAAATGACAGTTGCAGTTTGGGAGTTAAACACAGGGGGCGCTGTAACAGTTAGTGTTCACTTAGTGTGTGTTTACTACTGTAGGGGGGTGTGGCTGTAGGACTGACATCATCGATTGAGTCTCCCCTATAAAAGGGATCACTCGATCGATGCGCCGCCATAGTGAAGCACGGGGAAGCCGTGTTTACATACGGCTCTCCCCGTTCTTCAGCTCCGGGGAGCGATCGCGACGGAGTGGCTATAAACAAATAGGCGCGCCGTCGTCCCGGATCGCTCCCCGAGGCTTACCGACCGCCGCATGTAGCGGGGGGGGCTCCCGATCGGACCCCCCACCCACGTCAAGCAGAGCACGTACAGGTACGTTGATGTGCCTGTCCGTGCCATTCTGCCGACGTATATCTACATGAGGAGGTCGGCAAGTGGTTAATCGGCCTCCTTACCTTTGAACGAGGGCCTTTTGTGAGCTGTCACTCACTATTCCCCGCAGGATTGGGCGTGGTTTTCCAAAATCCCCCATCAGCGCTTTGTCTCCTGGGAGCGTCTCCTGAGAATCCCAGGAGACGCGCTGTGTCGAAATCCCGCGATATCTCGCGGCTCAAGTGACTAGTCAGGCGGGTCATGTGACTTCGCCAGCGTCAGCATTCGCCGCATCCCGGAAGAAGAATGAGCTGGGCTTCACAGTGCCCACAGTAAAGATGGTAACGTCCATCTTAGAATTTTATAAAATATCCTTTTCTCGAGATTGGCAATGCAGCGGGCTACAAGACTGGGACAGATGAGCGATTACCTACACAAGGTAAGAGCGGCAGAAGACTTAAAAAAAAAAAACTTAAACCCGCGGAACCCCCGCTTTAAGTTGAAAAAATGTTCCTCTGGCTTAGGTCTGAGGAAGGGAGCTTGTCTCTCGAAACGCATTCCTGACACTGGCGTTATGCATGACATGCGTTTTTTTAATGTCTCATGTTTGTGAGTATGTCTCTGGCGTCTTAATAAATTTTATAAAAATGTAATGCACTAGGCGTCTGTGCCCTCCGCTTTTTCTTTGTAGTAAAACTGATGGCTAAATCTATTTTGGTTTGTTTGGCATAATACCTCACTGTATTGCTTTCCTAAATTGTGACTAAAGGCAAACTTTTTGTTTTGACAAGTGGAAAGGGAGTGGATTGCCTGGCAATTAATTGGCAGCAGTGTTGTCAGTCTGCTGTGTGTGCTCCTTCAGTTGGCCATTGGACTGTATTTCAGGTCCATCATAAAGGCGGCCCATTGGCCGACTGAAAGGGTGTGCATGGCAGGCTGACATTGCTGTTGCTGATTGTGAAACGATGACTAAGGTGTCTATTTACAGTTTGCATACCCTGGCAGAAATTGTGACATTTTGGCACTGATATTTATATGACTGATCATGCCAGAAAAACCTGTCTTATTTAACCACTTGTCGATCGCAATACGTATATAGAAGTTGCGGTTCCTGGGGTTATGGCTGAAGCCGTCGGCCATAACCCCAGTATTTTTTTTCTTCAGCTGGCAGCTGGCTTTCTCGTGAAAGTGGACTGATTGGCTAATGAGCCGCTGGAACACTTGCCCAATTGTCGTCTCCCCAATTTGTCCCCCCTCCCCGTCCTACCTACAGACTCTCATAGAGAACATCCTGCCTTCGCTCCACGATTACCAGGTGGATGCGACCACTTCTTTCCAGGGCCTATGCCCTTACAGAAAGGTGCCATTTCTTTCCCTATCGGAGCTCATTTCACCAAATTTTTGAGCTTTTAAGCATCTCTATCCCAAATTTGCAAGGCCGCCACCAGGTCCTCTGTTAACACGTTCTCGAGGTTTTACCAGGTGGAAGCTCAGACCTCAGCTGATGCAAGTTTCAGCTGCAGGATGCTTAAATTTGTCGCCTGTTTTCAGATTTATTAACGTTTTGTTTTTTTTTGTCGCGCCCACTTAGTTTCCTTAATGCATAGGCTGCATTAAGGTGAAAAAACACTACGATTTACAACCCGTTTTAACAGTGTTTACATTTCTGTACAGATAGTCTGAGGTGAGAATTGTTTACTTTTGTACCTCATTCTTGTGCATCCTGAATTTCTTGCTGGTTGGGTTTTTTAGGTATTCATTCTGTTTTTTTTTGCATGTCTCCACAAGATAGTCATTTTTATCAGAAATGTGAACGTAGTGTAGTGCTGGTTTGTGAAGTCACATGAATCTTACTAATCCCAAAACCATCTCTGCTATTCAACCCTCCCTGTAAAAGTTATTTTAGATTTTTCTGACCTCCCTTTGTTCCAATTATTTCTGTACATACTTCACAGGAGAGGCTTTTAGTACACGTTTTAGGCAGTAATGGTTAAAGGCTAAAATTAATATACTGTACTTTTTTTTTTTTTTTTTTTTTACATTTTCTGTCTGAGTTATCTATAGCATTCGAGGAGATGGAGTCTTTCAGTACAGTTTTTTTTTTTTTTTAGTGATTTTTCTGTATATAAAAATTATATGATAAGCTTCCCTGGAGAGATGAGTTTTCAGGGATCGCCTAAAGGCAGCTAGAGTGGGAAATAGCCGGAATGACTGAGGTAGAGAGTTCCAGAGGATGCGAGAGGCTCTGGAGAAGTCCTGGAGACGAGCATGGGAGGAGACGAGGGAGCTTGAGAGTAGGTGGTCTTAAGAAGACATAGGACAGTTTGGGTGATATTTGGAGACAAGATTGGTAATGTAGCTCGGTGCAGAGTTGGGAATGGCTTATGTTGTAGTTGGTATGTTTAATTTAATTCACTGGCCAATCGGAAGCCAGTTTTTGGGATTGGCGGAGAGGGGTAGCAGACATTCACGATAGACTGAAGATTGGGATAGCCTATGATGGGGTAGGCCCATGAGAAGGGAGATGACAAGGGTGTGAATGAGTAGCTCCTTTTTTTTGGGGGGGGGGGGTTTGTTAAAAGGGACACATTTTAGAGACACTTTGGAGGTAAAGTCTTCTAGCTTTTGACGATTGGATTTGGGGCTGAAATGACGATCACAGTCTAGGATTACACCTAGTACCCTGGTATGCGGGGAGGGATTGATGGTTGTGGTTCCAGTGTTGACCTTAATGGAAAAGTAACAGCGGGGGGCACGAGCTGGGGGGGGGGGGGGGGAAAGGTATACATTTTATTTCAAAATGTGTTCCTTTTTAAAATGACTCTAAAATGTTTCTAATCAAAAGCATTGCAGAATTTTTGGCAAGTAAAAAAAAAATGGTGTTTTCTTAGGCTCCTTTCACACTGTGGCGGGATGTGCGGTGGCGGTATAGCGCCACTATTTTTAGTGGCGCTATACCATCTGAATTCTGAACTCTGCAGAGGCACATTGACGGCGGTATTACCACGGTGCCCATTGCTTTCAATGTGAAGGAGCGGTAAACACACCGCTCCAAAGATGCTGCTGGTAGGACTTTTGGAGCGGTCCCGCCAGCGCATCGCCCTCGGGCTTTTACATTGAGACTGCAGGGAAGGAGTTTTTCAGGCAGTATTTAGGCGCTCAGTGTGAAAGGGGCCTTAATCGTACATCACAGGACACGGAGGACTTTGTGTTCCCGACTACTTGGGTTATGCTGCCTCATTCAGGTGAATTGACAGTGACCAAAAAAAAGCAGGAATCCCATCCCAAGAAAGACCTCTCCCTGCTCAGCTAAAGCCTGGTACACACTATGATATATATATATATTTTTTTCCATGCAATCCAGCGGATTTCATGCTCCAGTCGGAGCCGCTGTACTAACAGTTTAAGGTTAATCCAGCGATCTTCCCCGCTGAGCTGTTGTGTCCCCCCACCAGGACTGCCATTGGCTGAGAGGGTTTATTTACTAGAGGTAAATCCACTGTGCACTACAAGTGATCCAGAGATCCACGTCCTTGTCTGTGTAACGGCCGATCGCGGGTGCCTGGCGGACATCGCGGCCGCCAGGCACACGCATTGGCAACCCAATGACGTGCCCGCCCCCCAGCGGCCGGAGGAGCCGAGGATGTCAATGTACGTCCTCCCGGCATTTGAGAGCCACCTTGTGGCCGTCATTTGCCTATGGCCCCGAAGTAGTTAATCTGGTTGAAAATTCAACTTTACCTATAAATGTTAGTATCCAGTTGTTATGTACATTTAGGAAAGGCCTTTCTTAAAACAATCTACTGAGCTGACAAAAACGAGTTCTCGAGGCAGTCTATTCTACATTTTCACAGCTGTTACTGTGAAGAAACCTCTCTGTATTTGGAAGTTTTGTAGGTGGTCCCAGTATGATAGTGCCCTCTTCTGTACTGCGAGAAGTAAGGGAAATCTGCCCAACTCGGACCGGCAAGCACTGTTGGAGTTGCTCCGATGGACTTGGAGGAGGTGCTTGCAGAATTCCAGATGGAATATTTCTGTTGGGCTGGGGTCCCATTTGGATTGGTCTGGGTAGGTAACAGGACCCCAAACTTCACTGCCATAAAGAAGAATTGGGGCGATGACGCTATCAAATATTCTGAGCCAGACTCTCACGGGTGGTTTTAGGCGGTACAGCCGTCTCCTGATGGCATAGTAGGCTCTGCATGCCTTGTCTTTTAGTGCCTCTATGGCTGGCTTGAAACTTCCTGATTGGGTAATGTCTAGGCCGAGGTATGTGTAGCTGTTTCATCCACAGTGCAGTTATTGTGAAGGAAGGGCTCTTTGTTTGTTTTGTATTTTTCTTTTGGAACACCATGGTTTTTGTTGTATCGAGTTGATTGGTAGTGCCCATGTGGCACTGTATTTCTCCAGCATTTCCAGGCTGTCTTGTAAGCCTTTCTCTGTTGGTGACAGAAGTAGGAGGTCATCCGCATACAGCATGAACTTCACATCGGTGTCATGTAGAGTCAGTCCTGGTGCTGGGGAGGATTCTAGAGCTGCATTGATGTAGATGTTGAAGAGGGTTGGACTTGGGCCCCATGCACACGAATCGCAGATGCAAACTCATCTAAACACATGTTTGCAAATGCAAAAAACGGCGTTTAAAACGCCTGTTTTTGCCGCGAATTTCGCTGCGGTTTACCGCGTTTGCGTTTATAAGCGTTTGGTTAAGAAACATCATAAGACCCTCCCTAAGCTCAAAAAACAGTATTATTTAACCATTTCAGCCATTTTGTGAGACCAGAGTGAGTAGCAGCTGCGAGAGCAGAAGTGTATGTGTATTTAGCGTGTCGCTTGCCACATCACCGGCCACAAGCTGCGGATTGTCCACTTGTCACGTCACCTGCCTCAAGTTGTGAATTGTCCACTTGTCACGTCATCTGCCACGTCACATGGCCACGTCACCTGCCACGTGTTGTTGGATTGTTCACTGGCCACGTCACCTGCCACGTCAACTGGCCACGTCACCTGCCTCAAGTTGTGAATTGTCCACTTGCCACGTCATCTGCCACGCCACCTGCCACAAGTTGTGGATTGTCCACTGGCCACGTCACCTGCCACAAGTTGTGGATTGTCCACTTGCCACGTCACCTGCCACAAGTGGATTGTCCGCTTGCCATGTCACCTGCCACAAGTTGTGGATTGTCCACAATGCAATGCAAGCAATTACATTTTGTTATGTTTTTTTATGGTTTTTCATCATTTGCCCACATTTTTGAGATTTCTAATGTAAAAATCTGTAACTCCACACAGTAATGCGAGGCTTTCTCCCTGGTGTGGAGTGTCGTGCTCGCCCCTTCCTTGGACTACAGGAGAGTCAGGACGCTCTCTACGTTGCAGATAGAGAAAGGAGCTGTGCGTTAGTGGGCGTCTTGAGTCTCCTGTAGTCCAAGGGGGCGAGCATGACACTCCACACCAGGTCCTGCATCCTGACACACCTGTTCCTGTGCACAACAGACTTTATGCGAACATGTAAGTTGGAGCAGAAGATTTTATGGGAAAGACATTTAAAGCCAAACTAATAAGGGAACCGTAGGGCTTCCATTACGAGGAATGGCTGCAAACACGAAGGCCTCGTACACACGATCGGAAATTCTGACAAGAACACTGTGGATTTTTTCCTGCTGGAATGTTGGCTTTAACTTGTGTTGCATACACACGGTCACGCAAATCTTGTCGGAAATTCCGACCGCCAAAAACGCAGTGACGTATGACGAGCCGAGATCAATGAAGTTCAATAGGCAGTTCGGCTCTTCTGCTTGATTAGGGACACTTGAGAAGGGACATGATGGTGGTCTACAAATATCTCAATGGGGATTCCAGCACAGGAAATAAACTATTCAGTCCTAGGGAGTCTAAAAGGACACAGGGCCACACAATGAGACTGGAGAAGAAGTGGTTTCACCTTAACTACGTAGGGGGTTCTTCACTGAAATGAGAATGTGGAACTCTCTCCCACAACTGGTGGTGGCTGCGGGGATTATGGATATTTAAAAAAAAAAACTCTTAGATGTACATCCTTAAGGACACAACATACAGGGATATGGGAAATAATATGGACACTGATACACATGCACCTACACAGGTTGTACTGGATGGCTATTGTGTTTTTTTTTCAGCTTTACCGACTATGTAACGTGAAAGAAATTGCAAGCAGACATGTTCTTTATTGCAGAAGGGACATGCCAACGCATACCATGCTATAAAATACTTTATTTTACCATTTGCACATTGTTTAGCATGCAAAGCACGGTGTACATTCTTGTCTCTGGAATGAATGAATGAACTTCTGTGCACATCTGTGTATGGTCTCAGTGCCTGAATGAATGCACTTCCATGTGCAATAGTTTCTTTATTCCTCGACAGCCAATTAAGAGGGCCGAAGAACCAGCACCTTGAAGAAGCCATGGCAACGATGTTGGCTCTGAATTGATTTTCTGACTTTAGTTCTGAATTAATGTCATCTTCTGCACCAATCCTGCTGGGCAGAGGACCAGCCCAAAGTCAATTGGTTTCTGCTGAATGCAGTTGTGTTGGTGAGGACCATCCTGATGAGAATGAGTTAAGAGATGACCTCCTCAGTTTGCTGCTGCTCTTTTGCTGCCTAGTTATATGCAGGGAACAGAGTGACTAGGCTCTATTGCATAAATGCAGTAGATAAGTTAGGACACCAGTGGTGCTATCTTTCATGGGACATTTACAGATCTTTAGGCTTCCAAAAAAAAAAATGTAATTGTATATATTTTTACTAGCTGTTTGCCTGGGATTTTGGTTTTAAATAATGTTCTTGAAACACCGGACGATTCTAACACTGGCACTTTTAAACTATTTAATCATTTACATAACTTTTTATTACATTTTTTACATTAATTGCCTGTATTTACCTGTCTAACTTGCTTGGGATCTTGGAGTGATACAATGCCGATTGTTAGTGTTTTTTATTTTTTTCCATTGTTTGCTGTGATTGGCTGATTGATACCCACAACTTTATGGTGACATAACTTTATGTTGTGTTTCTAGTGTACAGCACCAGACATACGGTATGCAGGTGAGAACATGTGATCCAGCCTTTCTGTCAAAGAACAATGTAATCCATTGTTGGTCAACTTTCTTGATATGGGAGGGCTGACATCACCAAAGGGCTGCACATAAAATTAAATATATACTCAGACAGCAGGAACACAACAGCATATAGCTAAAGACCATGGGCATGATACAAACGATGGTCAGAGACTGCAGACATGACACAAGCAATTGTCGGGCACAGACATGATACAGGAGATGGCCAGAGACTATAGGCATGATACAAGACATGGTCAGGGACTCCAGACTTGCTGCAGGAGACTGTCAGACTGTGAAAATGATGTCGGAGATGGAGAACATGCTTCAAGAGACCAACTATACAAGGCTGCTAGAGATCACTGTCAAAGCAGAGCAATATGGAAAAGACAGATTAGTGTCTGCAGGGGCTGACAAAAAGTACCAAAAGGATGGGCTGCAGGTTGGGCACCAGGGACCTAATCTGGCTGGAAGTTCAGCACATACATATAAGTTGTGCATTGCAGAGTGCATTCAGTATTTTCACCCTTGTACACCTGCATCAACCATAATACTCATTGTTGTAATGTGCTTGATAATCAGCATGTAAATGGTCTTAATTTAGGTACAAGTTTTTGAAGAGCCCTGAAGCCCTGGCCAAACAAGGTCCATCCAATGACTGGAGAATGCTTTAGACCTAGTGTGTGTGTGTGTGTGTGTGTGTGTGTGATTTTATATATATATATATATATATATATATATATATATATATATATAAGTCCCCCACAGAGTAAACTGGTACTTGTTTGCTGATAATGCTGTGAAAGAGGAGAAAGGCACGCGCGCACACACACATTAGCTATGCCCATCCCTCCTCTCTGCTGTCCATTCAGAGAAGCCTTTGTATTTTCTGGGCTTCTGTGAATGGGCAGGGGAGGGGCGGGGCATAGCACCTTCAGTGACTCTTCTGCTCAAGATGCAGAGCTCAGAAAAATCGGCGTCGCTCTCCCAGAACTACAATGATGGCTGTGTTCCGGGAGTGCTATAAAGCTGTGGGATATAAATATATGAGCTAAGCCCAGGAGATGTTATGCACCTCACTGGACTTAACTTGTAGCGTGCCATTTAATTTTATTTATTTTTTCATTCAAGAGCCGAGTTCCTAGAAAACCAGATGAATGCATGAGTGCTGTTTATAGTGTTTATTGAGCTGCAAGAGAGATACATATATCCTTATCTGTTCCCATCAATTGGGATTACTGAATCGATTGACAATTCAGGCAACACCCAGAGTTTGAATCACCTAGGGTCCTATTCATACTAAATTGGCCAGCATAGAATTGTACATTTTCTGACTCCTGGCTGCTCTAATTCTTGACCTGCTTACCAATCAGTTCACATGAATATTTGTAGATGTGTCTGAGGTGCAGAGAATCTTGCTGTTCGGGAATCCCAGCAGTGGTGATTCAGGCAATTGTACAACTTTCTGCAGAAAAGAGGAGTCGTTTTGAAAATTTTGCGGAAAATCAAAAAAATATAGCAATTCATCTGATTTGGGAGTTGATTTCTTCATCCCTTATCCATTGAACAGATTGACGCTAATTATAACGCTGTCTATTTTGCCTTTTCATTCCCAAAGTCATTATTATAAAAGCCATCTCCATAGAAACAGTGTGCCTAAATTCCAGCTGCCTTACAATCTTTATTTTAGGACATCCCCCCCAAGCTGTCTGTGGGAAGGGCTAGGTCTAAATATAGACCTTTTAGTTAAAAAGTATATTAGAAAAATAATTTCCCTGAAACGTGATAAATGGAAAACCACCTCCCAGCTTTGAATGCTAAAATGAGTTTTTCCCCTTTTTTGTACTGTATGGCTTTCCATAGACGGCTCGAATGTTGGGCGATTCCTCCTGAAGTTGGAGCTGTGGAAGGCCTTGCAAGCCCTGGGTTGGGTGGAAAATGATTAGCCAGACAGTGGCCTGGATTCAAGAAGCAATTGCGCCTGTGTAACCATAGGTTACACAGCGCAATTGCTTACTTGCCCCGGTGTAACGAATGCTCCTGATTCAGGAACCTCGTTACGCCGACTGCAGCCTAAGATATCTTAGGCTGCATTCTTGCGATGGCCGCTAGGTGGCGTTCCCGTTGTGCTCAGCGTATAGTATGCAAATTGCATACTAACGCCGATTCACAACGTTGCGCGAGCCCTGCGTACGCAATTTACGTCGTTTCCGTACGGCGGTTTTTGCGTAAGGCTGCCCCTGCTATTGGCAGGGGCAGCCAATGTTATGTATACCCGTCGTTCCCGCGTCGCGAAATTTGAAATTTACGTAGTTTGCGTAAGTGAATCGTGAATGGCGCTGGACGCCATTCACGTTCACTTTGAAGCAAATGACGTCCTTGCGACGTCATTTGCCGCAATGCACGTCGGGAAAGTTTCCCGACGGAGCATGCGCTCTACTAATTTAAATGATTCCCGCCCCCTACGGGATCATTTAAATTGTGCTCGCTTGCGCCGGGCATTTTGCCGGCGCGCCCACGCAATTTACGGAGCTACTGCTCCGTGAATCAAGGGCAGCGCAGCAAATTTGCGGGGGCGCAGGACAAAAACGTTGCCCTGCGCCTCCGTAAAAAATGCGCAATTCTACCTGAATCCAGCCCAGTGAATGTATCCTAACGGATTCAGTTCTTGGCTTGTTTGGTAGTCAGGCAACTGTGCCTGTCTAAATACCATGGCTAGCAGCGGGGGGAGTCTTCCATCCATGCATGGATGGGAGAATTGTTTGATTTTCTGTCATTCAGTCCACAGGCTGAACAAGAGAAAATAGAGCTGCGTAGGGCTACCCTAAGGTTTAGTGTATGACAAAGGGCAATGCATTACCTAAGATACAATTTATTAATAGAATACAAAAATGGTTATTCTCACAAAGCAACTGAGTTGCAAGGAAACCAGCCACTTTGCAGAACATGAACAGTAACAATAGGCAGACCTGGGTTGACCCTCCATAGCAGAAGTAAGATCTAATATGCTATGAGGGATATACCCTCTTCCTCAGAGTAATGCAACGCTTTCCTAGCGATTTTACGAGCTTGTGATTCAGTTGGTTTGGGATTATAACCATGTGTGTATTCTTTTAATATTTGGTGTCTTAGGTAATGCCGGCGTGCCCTTGTTCCTTATTATTTAGTTGCAACAATCCCTCCTGTTCTGAAGAAGTGCAGCAAAGCTTGGAGTCTACCTGGTTACCTGTGGACATATGAAACAGCAAGATAGACTACTATGTGACTGCTATGCATATTGGCCACTGGCCCTTTAGCACTGAAGATTATATATTACGGGTACTTATACAGGGGGTCCCCGACTTACGAACAACTCCTACTTACGAACGGGGCATATCTGCCGTTCTGTGCATGCACGGCCATTTTATATGGCGGGCACATTCAACGGAACATTGGAAAATTAGGTATCTCCCGTTCTGCTCATGCGCAGCCATTCGACAGAAAATGACGTAATTGCAGCTCTGCGCATGCAGTTTCTGACTTACGAACATTTTCGACTTAAGAACAAACATTCTGGGCCAGATTCAGGTAGAATTGCGGCGGCGTAACGTATCGTAGATACGTTACACCGCCGCAAGTTTTCATCGCAAGTGCCTGATAAACAAAGCACTTGCGATGAAAACTACGCCGGCGGCCTCCGGCGTAAGCCCGCGTAATTTAAATGGGCGTGTGCCATTTAAATTGGGCGCGCTCCCGCGCCGGACCCACTGCGCATGCTCCGTTTCGTAACTCCCGCCGTGCTTTGCGCGAAGTGACGTCATTTTTTCGAACGGCGACGCGCGTAGCGTAATTCCGTATTCCCAGACGTGTTACGCAAACTACGTGAAATTTTAAATTTCGACGCGGGAACGACGGCCATACTTTAGACAGCAATACATTTGCTGACTAAAGTTAAGGCACCAAAAACGACGACTAACTTTGCGACGGGAAACTAGACTAGCGGCGACGTAGCGAACGCGGAAAAACGTCGTGGATCGCCGTAACTCCTAATTTGCATACCCGACGCTGGTTTACGACGCAAACTCCCCCCAGCGGCTGCCGCGGTACTGCATCCTAAGACCCGACAGTGTAAAACAATTACACCTGTCGGATCTTAGGGATATCTATGCGTAACTGATTCTATGAATCAGTCGCATAGATACTCTGAGAGATACTCCGTCGTATCTCCACTGTGAATCTGGCCCAAAGTCCCTAACTTGTAAGTCGGGGACCCGCTGTAAAGCTGTCAATTTACGCAGCACTTCAGATATATATATTTTGTACATTCACATCAGTCCCTGCCCTCAAAGAGCTTAAAATCTAAGGTCCCTAACTCGCATTCATACATACACATACTAGGGCCAGCGTAGCCAATTAACCTACCAGCATGTCTTTGGAGTGTAGGAGGAAACCGGAGTACCCGGAAGAAAGAGCATGCAAACTCCAGCCAGGTAGTGCCTTGGTTGGGATTCGAATTTCCAACCCTAGTGCTGCTAGGTGAAAGTCCACTACACCAATGTGCTGCCTCCTTGTACATATGGTCAGTGTATGTAAAATGTGTGGATGGAGGAATTTCAATTGCCTTCAGTAGCCATGGTACCTGCCGCTGCCTAAGGCTGGGTTCACACTACTACACTACTTTCATCCTACTTTGCTCTGCTACATTGGTCCTACATTTATCCTACATTGGTCCTACATCCTTCCTACTTTCATGAACAGGATACTACTTTGGTCCGACTTCAATGATATTCAATGGGCCTGAAGTAGGATCAATGTAGGACCAAAAGTAGTACAGGGAGCATTTTCAAAGTCGGACCGATTTGTGTAGGACGCTACAAGACGCTCTCATAGGGAAACATTGAACACAGATCAAAGTAGGATGAAAGTAGTGTAGTAGTGTGAACCCAGCCGAAATAGTGGAGCTGCCAAACCATGATTGCATCTGATAGGATGCAGTCTGTTTAACTGATAATATTCCACCTGGCTCAGTTGATTTTTAAATGAAGATGGAGATGTAAACTCCATTCAGATCTTATGTGGTGCGGTGGCATCCACAGGTAGTCCCCTCTGCACATCACACGTTGTGGTATGAACAGGGCACATGTGATATGGCAATCGCCACACCCCAAAAAAAAAGATACCTAAGCATTACCCATCCCCCGCTCAGTCTGAGCATGCAAAAATAGAGGAGTACGATCATTTAAATACTGTATAGAGGAATTCTTTCTCCGGGCCTCACAACCCCTTCATGTCAGCAGGCCTTTGTTCGTTGCATTACCTCATATCCAAGCAATTTCCAGAGCCAGAGTCGCAAAATGTGAGGAATAGCTTGTAGTGGGGATCATTGCCTGCGGATAACATTACAAATGTATACTATGTCAAAAACGAGCTTAGAGGTGAGAGGCCAGATATATGTTCATACATGGAGAGATCACCTGTATCCATGAATCCAGTTATTCATCTCCGGAGTGAGCCCTTCTTTTTATCTGGTAGAAACCAAAAGCTTGGTTCACTTGGCTGTAACCTTTGTTGGTATACCAACCTTTAGAGAAGTGAGTGACAGAGCTGAAAATAACAATCATTATGGAAAAGAACCTTCTTTTCCGGTTAACACGAGGAAGAGCGGGTATTATTAATCTCGTTATATATACAAGATACGTGGGCTTGAGTTTTGCTGTGTTCTACTCTGAGGCTTATTTAATAGTTTGTAATAATCTCTGCGTCAGTCTTCAGTTTTGTGGGATCTCCGTGTGACAATCCACAGACCGTATTTTATGGGATGATTCAAACATGGCTTGTGACAGTAGTGTTTGGGAAGGGTATGAAACCCGGGGAGTTGTACCTGGGTGCCAGTTCATCCCATTGAGCTCTCCGGACACATAGTGGGCTCATCATGGAGACATCAGTGAAGGAGGGTGCCCACTTTATGACCCGATTACATAAATGCCCCCCTCCCCCTTTTTACCACACCAACCCCAACATCAAAGATACCAATTTAACATAGGGGGTGGAAGGTCCTGTTAGTCCTTGTGCAGGGGTTAAAAGGACACCGGTCATGAGAAATGTGCGATGACCATTGCTGAAAATTCTAGTTGCTGGGTTCTCATTCTGGCCTTCTGATGTAGAACAAATCTGCAGATATGGTCCTCTGACTCTTGTGACCTGTGAATTCTAGATCTGTAACTGCAAAATGATTAAAGCAGTTGTATACACGTACATCAGGGGGTGTCCAACCTTTTGACCTTCCTGGGCCACATTGGAAGAAGAATTATCTTGGGCCGCACATAATATACACTTGCAAAAAAAAAACTGGGTACACATGATCCAGACAACGTTCAGTATGTGTGTACAGCCGTTTGTCCAGCAGAAGTCAGCCTGATAACTGGCTTCTGTCAAGTGGGCATGTTGGAAAACCAGCATCTGATCAGTTTGTTTCGGGGGGGGGGGGGGGGTTGCCACACTATTGCTTAGGTACACAAGCAAAAAACTGTGTGTACCAAGCTTTAGGGCACCTCCGTTAAGCAGAATATGCTTGCTCAGCGGTGAATTTCTCCACTCATCCCCGCTGAGCAGGCAGATAAGTCCATGTCTGCTTTGCTATACAGAGCGGACATGGACCCAGTCCCGCTCTCCTCTATGGGGCAATCGAATGGAAACAGACCGCCTGTCCGTTTTTATATCTAATTAACCAGACAGATGGAAAATTGGACCACCATCAGTCTGTTTTGATCGAATGACGGCAGGTAGAGAGATGGTTGTGGGTGGGGGGGCTTTGGGGAGACGTAGCCCACCCCAGCACCCCCCTAGATTCAGCCATGTTGCATTTACTTCCCTGGCACTAGCCCAGAGTCCCTACATTCACTGCTGCTGGTGCTATTGCAAACAGGACAGCTCCAGCATCCCTCCAGGCGTGCCTGGGCCTGGCTTGTTGTCAGTGCCTGCCTCCCCTATCGTAAACACGAAGTCCCTTCAGACATGAATGGGCTTGGCTTGTCCGTGCCGGGCGCTGAGGCTGCTATACTTGCTTGGCATCCCTCCTAGATGTTGCTCCATGCTTGACACTCTTGGTGCATGGGTAGGAATAACGTGCACTGCTGAGCAGCAAAAGAATTTGAAGTCGTGTGTAGATTTTACAATATATGAGCAATTCATAATTTTTTTTAATTTGACAGCCCAGGTGTTGCCTAAACTGCAGGTTCAGGTTGATTGTTACAGAAATAAGATTGTCAAATCACTTACCACTTGTTTGTTCACGGTAAGTGTTTGGCTCGCACATGACACGAGCATAGATGCAAGTTTACACAGTTTTCTCTTTTTTTAGGTACAGGGTTGTAGAATTGGTTACCATGTAAACAACTAATTACCTACTAAGTTCATTTGATATACTCGCTTATAGCCGGCATGTTGAAAATACTGTTGGTTACAAAGCTCATTTACATCTTCTTGTTTTCCAGGCACTAAAAGATGAACGCAGCGACATAGAAAGCAGTTCAGAAGACGAGGACACGACAGTTAATAGCACCAAAGGAATACACAACACATCCAGCAATGGGGCAAACAGAGTGAACGGCCATGCAGCAAACGGTCAGTGGGCCGACGAATAAATGTGTGAGATGTCCAGCGACTTGGTAATGTCACCTTTTTAAAAAAAAAAGACTTCATAAGACTTGGCCTAAGTCCTTTCTCACGTAAACCTGTCCTGAACTGAGCCACCCCTGGAGGGTGAAGCACGCCCTGCATCAGACAACAGCTGGATACAATCCTAGCCATTACTTGACAGTTTGCTATGCTGGATCAGGATTGCCATGCACTGGCTGCCCTATACTGTTTGACCTGATAGATCTGCACCTTTCATAAACTGTGTGCTGAATTCCCTCCACTCCATTCTATCACTTTTCAAGAGAGACTGCTGTTTGCACAGGCTATGGTGAGGATTGCGCTTCTTGGACCAATACAGCCCTTTGGTTCGGAGATAGCCGAACATTGGGCCTTTTTGAAAGAAGACGAGATTTGGCCCGGAGCTTTCATGCAGTTGTGCTAGGTACAACGGGTGGCTACCCTAACGCAAGCTGTGTGTGGAATCTCTAAAGTTTGCGCCTTAATGTCATATTTTATATTATTATTTACTTCAGTCTGTGAAGAAAAGGTAAATGAGAAAAATAAAAAAAAAATTAAAAAACTCCTCTAAGACTGGACAGTTCTGGGTTTTCTGTTTCTAAAAGCATACCAACATCCCCAAAAAGTAACGCAAGCAGCGGTTTGGGAGTGGTGTATACGCCGCTTCCAAAACACCCTGGCCAATGAAATTAATGGGCAGCACTGCCGAATTGGCGCAACACGGGCACTTTTAACACTTCGGCTGCTAGTGGGGGTTAAAAGCGCCTGCTAGAGGCTAAAATGCCAGTAAAGCTCTTTACCGCTAACGTGGCCAAAGTGTGAAATGGGTCTTGGGGTACAGAAAGTGACCCAGTGGTTTTATTCCCATTATATACTAGAGAGAGCAGTGTTTTCTATTGTGAAGAGCTCTAAAATTTACTATTTCAGGGTGCTTATATGAATTGAGATTTTGGGGGGAGAGTCAGAGCAGCCTAGATCAGCCATTTTCCACAGGGGTTATGTGCAATCTTAGGGTTCCTCCAGAGTTTGCTAGGGGTTCCTTGAGCTGTGGCTGACTGACCTCCCATCTCATGGTGCCTGCATTCTTCTGTTGGATTGTATTACAAAGGGCCAGTCTTTGCCCCCCACATGCCTTGGCCACCCATGACCCTGTCCACTGGTTCACCAGCTTTCCTTACGTGGACAATGTTTGGTCGGTCCTGACCACTGTAGACCAGGAATATCCCACAAGACTTGTAGTTTTGGAGTTGCTCTGACCCTGTTGTCTAGCCCTTAAAATTTTGGCCCTTGTTAACATCGTCAATACCGGGCACTTTTACCCCCTTCCTGCCCAAGCCAATTTTACGCTTTCAGCGCTGTCACACTTTGCGTGGTCATGCAATGCTGTACCCATATGAATTTTTTTTTTTAAACAGAGCTTTATTTAGGTGGTATTTAAATGCCACTAGGTTTTTTTTTATTGTTTGCCAAAAATAAAATTTTGTAAAGAAGTAATTTTTTTCCCTCACTGATGTGTGCTGATGAGGCTGCACTGATGGACAAAATGTATATGACAATTGAACACTCATGCAACACTATACCCATAAGGGTGCTGATGGGCACTGATGATGGGGCACTAATATGCAGCACTGATGAACACTGATAGGCAGCACTTAGGGGCATGGATAGGCAGGCACTGATGGCATTGTTGGGGCTGCACTGATGATCAGTGCCCTGATTATCTGTACAGGTCTCTCCTGTGGGGAAATGCCACTTATCTGCTCTCCTTATCTCACATGCGGTCAGTGTGAGGAAAGGAAAGCCGATAACCTGCATTTCTTTGTATGTGATCAGCTGTGATTGGACACAGCTAACCACATGGGTAAAGAGCTGCACCATTTGCTTTTTACAGGGATCGCGTATACAGCACGCTGCTGATCGACACGCTGAGAGTGGGACGAAGTTGTATGACTTCGTCCCAGAACGATAGAGCCACTCTGCTGCGGTCATTTTCCTATATGGCGGATGGGAGGTGGTTAAAGTAGTTCAAACCCTTGCGCTTGCCCATTTTCTTCTGCTTTAACACATCAACTACAGCAGGGATATGCAATTAGCGGACCTCCAGCTGTTGTAGGACTACAAATCCCATGAGGCATAGCAAGACTCTGACACCCAGAGGCATGATGGGACTTGTAGTTTTGCAACAGCTGGAGGTCCGCTAATTGCATATCACTGCACTACAGGAATAACATATTCACGTGCTGCCTAATATATCCCACCCACTTTCAGATGGCATTGTAACAAGATAATCAATGTTATTCACTTGTCAGTGGTGCTTGACATAACTTTTGGGGGAGGGGTTACAGTGTTCATTTCTAAATCGCTATGACGTTCTCTGGACACAGTGGTTACTGATCTTTGTGGTAGATGTGTGTTGGCTGTTTTGCAAATTAACAAATCCTCTTCTACATTTGTTGCTTTATATATCCCACCTCCCTTTATTGTGATCTTTTGGGAAACTGTTATGGCCCGGGCATTCCAGATAGCAGGCCCTTTCATTTTAGACGGGGATCTTAATATGGTGCTTTCTCCCGGGGCCAGTCTTGGGAACACAGATGCCTGGGTGCAGAAATATTTCTGGTGCTCCCCCACATGGGCGTGGTCACCTTACTAACTCCTCCCCTTTACAAATGTTTCTATGGCAACGACTTCACCTCTCCATCTATAAGATCCACCACTTTTTGTAATATGAATGCTTTGACAATAACTTGGTCAACAGCTTTGCCCAGCCCTAGAAGGCTTCACTTACCTTGAGGCTGGGTTCACACTAATGCGAATTGGATGTGGATTTCTTTGCTTCCAATTCGCATAGCAAGAGATTGTGACCAGCTCTCTATGGAGCCGGTTCACATATCTCCATAGTGGCTCGGGTGTGAATTGCACAGGAGCCCTGTGCATTTTTTGTTCCGTTTCAGGTCCAAATTCAGCCCAGAATTTGGGCTGAAATCGGACCTGGAACAGTGAATGGAGATGCACCGGACTCGTACTGTGAGCCGCTGCGTGTTCTAGTGTGAACCCAGCCTGAATAATGGGTACTGGGACTGGCTGCTGGCACTTTGGGAGGGGAAAGGGCAAACAAAGCAGATCCTTCTGCGGACTGTTTGCTCTAAAGTAAATGGCCATGCAGACGGGGAACATCATGAATGTTATGTGATGTTAAGACATTGCACCCCTCCATGCACTGTCTAGCACTTCCTCCCCCTCCCGACTCCACTACTACCGTGTTTCCCCGAAAATAAGACCTACCCCGATGATAAGACCTAGCATGATTCTCAGGGAGGGCTGCAATATAAGCCCTACACCGAAAATAAGCCCTAGTAAGATTTGTTAAAAAAATGTTTTAATCCACCTTGCAGAATGATTGCCGGAGGTCTTCTCTCCTCATGGCTGACGACTGCCCTCCCCAGTGCACGGAGCGGGCCAACGCCAGTGAGACAACGGCTCCCCCCGCCGCTCTCCTCTCGCTTGATGCCCGGAGCCCCACCCTCCTTAGCGCACGGAGCGGACAGATGCCAGCAGGACACCGTCTCCCCCTCCTCCGCTCTCCTCCCGCCCGCAGGCCCCCCCTCCCCAGTGCACGGTGTGGGCCAATGCCAGTGAGACAGCGGCTCCTCCTGCCCGCAGCTCCCCCCTCCTCCGCTCTTCCACAGGACGCTCGCGGCCCCCCCTTTCAGTGCACTGACGCCAGCGGGGATCCCGGAGCAGAGAAGAAGAGCCCAAGGAGACCATGCAACCGCCAGGTCGGCTGCAAGAAAGCTATTACCCACAAAACAAACACAAAGGGAGACACACTGCACCCCACATCGGCACAATTCTATGAGGTTGGTTTTTAAGATGCTTTTTAGGTCCTGACCTGACAGGGAGGGGGGAGAAGACATGGGACACAGGAGATGGATAAATGACACAGCAGAAGCACTATGCAATCTATTATGCTTTAAAGGAAAAGGATTTTTTTTTTTTTAGGGTTACAACCACTTTAAGATCATTGTACATACCGTAAAAAAAAGACATCCCCCGAAAATAAGCCCTAGTTTGTTTTAGGTTGCCAAAATTAATGTAAGACCCGGGCTTATTTTCAGGGGAAAGACGGTACCTCCTAGCTAGAATTATTAAAGTGCCACTGCTCCAAGCCCAACGAGGCAGTGTGCAGCTGAGTGCCACTTGACAGGGGTGTACCCTAGAGCATTTGGCACCCGGGACAGATCCTATATTTTGCACCCCCTACCTTTAACTACTTAAGGACCAGGCCTATTTTTGACAACTGTTTACAAGTTAAAATTATTACTTTTTTTTGCTAGAAAATTACTTGGAACCCCCAAACATATATTTTTTATAGACACCATAGAGAATAAACTGGCGGGCGTTGCAATACTTTGCCACACCGTATTTGCCATCTTACAAACGCACTTTTTTAAACATAGGAATACAGTAAAGTTAGCCCAATTTTTGTGAAAGATGATGTCACTCTGAGTAAATTGATACCCAACATGTCATGCTTCAAAATTGTGCTTGCCCGTGGAATGGCGACAAACTTTGGCACTTACAAATCTCCATAGGCGACGTTAAAAAAAAAAAAAATAATAATAATCTACAGGTTACCAGTTTTGAGTTGGAGGAGGTTATGTGCTGGAATTATTGTCATCGCTAGGACGATCGCGTGATGCCTCGCGTGTGGTTTGAACACCGTTTCATATGTGGGTGTGACTTGCGTATGCGTTCGCTTCTGCACTCGAGCTCGGAGGGACGGGGCGCTTTAAAAAAAATATTTCTTATTTATTTTACTTCTTTTTATCTTTACACTATCCTTTTAAAATAATAATAATAATTTGGATCACTTTTATTCCTATTACATCCCTTGTAATATTAAAAAAGCATGACCGGACCTCTTTGAAGTGAGATCTGGGGTCAAAAAGACCTCAGAGCTCACATTTACACTTAAGAGCAATAAAACATTTTTTTTTTAATTGTCCCATTAAAGTCTTTGAGCGGAGGTGGCGTTTGTGCCAAGCAGGGAAAAGGATTGGATCGTCTCCACCGATGGCTCCTGTAAGTGGCGAAGACTACCGGGTCGCAGCGGGAGGGGGGTGGGCACCCCTCCCGCTGCCAATAAAAGTGATCTTGTGGCGAATCCTCCACGGAGACCACTTTTATCTCAAAGCGGACCGCCCGCAGTTGAAAAAAATGCTAACCTTATGGTAGCTATCTGCTGCCATAACAATGGTATTTAACATCAAAGGGCCGACGTGTATAGACGGGTGGCCTGGAAATGGTTAAAATGTAAAAACACCCACAACATTTTGTAATGTTTTCCAGAATATTTATTGCACAAATTTTACAGCCCCCATCTCTCTAATTGCTCCCTTGCACAGTCCTAACTTTGGTATAAACAGCTGATACTATTAGCAATGTGTTCAACTACCTCCCACTGCACATAAACAGCCGGTTGGTTCTTTCCTCGTTCTGAGTGGACGTTCAGGAACATCCTTGGAAGGAGTGCTCACAGCGTGGCCCCGACGGAATCTGTAGCTCTGTGTGAGGATGGTTTTATACAGAGAGCGGTCACCGATTCCCCCCACAAACAGTACACAAAGCACCACTGATACCCCTGTCCCCATACACGTCAGTGTCCCCATTACATCTGTCACAGTGCACAAAACATCTGTTTCCCATTGGCAAATACTGTATTTATTGGCGTATAACACTCACTTTTTTACCCTGAACATAGAGGGTAAACTGTGCCTGCGTGTTATACGCAGGGGGCTGTGGAAAGTTTTTTATTGTGTAACATAAATGAAGAAAACTTTTTTTTTTTATATATATATATATATATATATATTTCCGGTCTTTTTTACATTTGTAGCATAAAAAACAACCCCAGTGGTAACTAAATACCACAAAAAGAAATCTCTATTTGTGTGAAAATATAAAAATAAAAATGTAATTTGGGTCCAGTGTTGCATGACCACCAATTCTCATTCAAATTGCCTCCGCACTGAAAGCTGAACATTGGTCTGGTAAGAAAGGGGGTGTAAGTACCCAGTATTGAAGCGGTTAAGAGCTTGCAGACATACTACAGGCGATGGTTAGAGACTGCAGACATGATACAAGAGATGGTCAGAGACTGAGGCCATGATACAGGAGATGGTCAGAGACTGCAGACATGGTACAGGAGATTAATGCAACCTCATCGGTGCCTGGATCACATCACACTAATTACATTTCCCAGCATTGGATCAGTGTGCCGTCTATTGGATCCAAGCTCCGTGACACAGCAGGAGATCGCCACTCTGCATGACACACATGAGGAGGGAGGATTCTGCACTTGAGCTTTGGCGCTCCCTCCTCTGCCTCAGCGCAGTGCACCCAACCAGGATCAGCCCTGCTTTCACCTAATGTAGACAGATTTCCTACAGACTTGAACTGCTCTTCTCTCATAGATAACACTGTGGTGAAAAAATATTTGATAGACTGTTGACGGTGGAAATAACCCCAGGCTAGATAATACTGTTACTCATCCATTTATGACTCGTCTTCCCGGTTAAATGTGTTTTGTGTCTCTGGATCTTCCCTGTGTTGGAGCTTAGAGCTATCTCTGACCACTCACTACTATTACTGAAAATGGTCTGCCAATCTCAGTGGGGTACACTTTATGGCATTTGAGTCTGTTATGGCTAGGGGATGAGTTTTTTTTTTTTTTCCCTCTAAACAGCTACCGTGAATACTGGAATGTAAACTCGTCTGGTATCTCACACGGCCTATTGCCTGGGACACCTTCAAGGCTACCTGGCATGGTAATTTTACTGGAACGGTTAAAATTAATTCAATCAGCTGGGCATGGAGGGTCCTAGCTTTATAAACAAGCTGTCTGAATGACTGAATTGGAGTATATTAAAAATCCGTCCTCCAGCAATTCTGGTGTCCCATAGTTAGCGGGAGGAATAGTGCCCCACAGTAGAGGTCAGCAAAAGGAATAGTGGTCAGTGGGAGGAATAGTGCCCCACAGTAGAGGTCAGCAAAAGGAATAGTGCCCCATAGTGGTCAGTGGGAGGAATAGTGCCCCACAGTGGAGGTCAGCAAAAGGAATAATGCCCCATAACGGAGGTCAACTGAAGGTGTAGTGTTCAAAGGGCCAGATAAAGGCAATCAAAGGCCTGGGTTTTTGAGACCACTGGTTCAGGGCAACAAGATAGGTCCCCTTATCAAGGCATAGATGTATTTGTTGTGTCTATGGCTTGATAAAGGGACACTGTACTAGAGCTGCACGATTAATCGTCAAGAATCGTTATCGCAATCTTTTTCCCGTTGCGATTCTTGACACAGGGTTTCACGATCTTTGACATGAAAATAATTTTCTCTCTGCACTTTGGTATGCAAAGAATTTCCTGTCTGCTCTCAGCTAAAAGTCAAAGTCTGGGCAATCTGCCAAGTTTTGAAAACATTCTTTATCAGTGGAAAGGTAAGTCTAAACATTGTATCACATTGACTTGTACATCAAAGGAATAAACTTCTGTATGTCAATTTAACCACTTAAACACCAAACCTTTTTCTGACAGCTCTTTTCAAGTTAAAATCATTATTTTTTTTTTTGCTAGAAAATTACTTAGAACCCCCAAACATTATATAATTTTTTAGTAGAGACCCTAGAGCATGGGTGCTCAACCTGTGGCTCTCCAGCTGTTTCAGAACTACAATTCCCATGAGGCATTGCAAGCTACTGACTGTTACAAGCATGACTCCCAAAGGCAGAGGCATGATGGGACTTGAAGTTCTGCAACAGCTGGAGAGCCACAGGTTGAGCACCCATGCCCTAGAGAATAAAATGGCGGTTGCTGCAATATTTTATGTTGCACTGTATTTGCGCAGCAGTCTTTTTAAATGCAATTTTTTTGGAAAAAATTACTTTAATGAATTAACCACTAGCCGACCGCGCACCGTCATTATACGTCGGCAGGTCGGCTCTCCTGGGCGAGAGCCCGTAGCTATACGTCCGCTCTTCAAACGGCCACTAGGGGCGCGTGCGCGCCGCCGGCGCTCGCCCCCGACTCCGTGCGTGTGCCCGGCGGGCGCGATCGCCGCCGGGCTTACGCGATCGCTCGTTACAGAGCGGGGACTGGGAGCTGTGTGTGTACACACACAGCTCTCGGTCCTGTCAGCAGGGGAAATGCTGATCTTCTGTTCATACAATGTATGAACAGAGGATCAGTGTTTCCCCTAGTGAGGCCACCCCCCCCCCCCCCCCACAGTAAGAACACACCCAGGGAACATACTTAACCCCTTCCCCACCCCCTAGTGTTAACCCCTTCACTGCCAGTGGCATTTTTATAGTAATCCAATGCATTTTTATAGCACTGATCGCTATAAAAATGCCAATGGTCCCAAAAATTTGTCAAAAGTGTCCGAAGTGTCCGCCATAATGTCGCAGTACCGAAAAAAAATCGCTGATCGCCGCCATTACTAGTAAAAAAATATATTAATAAAAATGCCATAAAAATACCCCCTATTTTGTAAACGCTATAACTTTTGCGCAAACCAATCAATAAACGCTTATTGCGATTTTTTTTTTTTAGAAAAATATGTAGAAGAATACGTATCGGCCTAAACTGAGGAAAAAAAATGTTTTTTTATATATTTTTGGGGGATATTTATTATAGCAAAAAGTAAAAAATATTAATTTTTTTTTCAAAATTGTCGCTCTATTTTTGTTTATAGCGCAAAAAATAAAAACCGCAGAGGTGATCAAATACCACCAAAAGAAAGCTCTATTTGTGGGAAAAAAAGGACGCCAATTTTGTTTGGGAGCCACGTCGCACGACCGCGCAATTGTCAGTTAAAGCGTCGCAGTCCCGAATCGCAAAAAGTGCTCTGGTCTTTGACCAGCAATATGGTCCGGGGGTTAAGTGGTTAAAAAAAAAAACTAGCCAGTAAAGTGGGCCCATTTTTTTTTTTTTTTTTGTATAAATGTTAGATTTTACGCCGTGAGAATCGTGATCTTCATTCTAAGCAAAAAAATCGTGATTCTCATTTTGGCCAGAATCGTGCAGCTCTACACTGTACTGCTCTAAAAGGTTGATTTTTTTTTTACGTGCAAATAAACCTGGACTTATGAAGACAACTCTGTGGTGCTGGCAATTTCTTTAATGATGTGTAATGTAGAAAAGGAGAGTAATAACACAGTAAAAAAATAAAGTGAGCTAAAATACAGCTGCAACAAAAAAACATCAAAATATCTCTATGGCAATCAAGTAAAATATCAAAAAAATAAGTTGCGCTAAATAAACAGGTGACATCAAGATTAATAAAAAACTTGATTAGTGACAGAACACCACATTCAATAATATATTGAGTCCATATGGAATTCAGCAAACTGATGGAAAAAGAAAAAAAGAGTCTAAATAAATGAATAGAGGTCCAGAGTTCATCCACCTTCAAAAAAGAATAGCAGAGGGGAAAAGGAGATGTGCAGGAGTCCCAACTGGGAAAAAAAACGGCTTCACTCTGTGAGTAAATACCCTTACTAGATACAATGGAGCCCCTAAAGAACAAGGTCGTATGCACAGAGAAAATCAGCCCACTGCAGGGACAAGTGGATCTCTGTATCCGTGATCTCGGTGCTGTGATTCAATCTCTGTGGTCCTCAACGCGGAATAAGAGAAGCTGGAACTTCAGTCTGGGGAAATCACTACTGGACTGGCAGGCTGTGAGTGAAAAAGAGGGACAAGGAGCTCCAATAGTGTAGTAAATTAAGAGGCCTTTATTTCTTACAAAAAAAAAAGAGGTAAGCGGGATGAGCCGCATATACTGTACATGTTTCGTCATAAGTGATGTCTTCCTGGGGCACCAGAAAGGCGTCAATGATGAAACATGTAGGGCGGTGCCACGACATGCTGACGCCATTACGTTTTTATGCCCCACGTGATCCCGGTACACGGGTGTTTTGTATTTTAAATGCTTGCCGGCTATTTTTATGTATATGTGGCTTATACCTCCTTTTTTTTAAGCAATAAAGGCTTTTTAATTTGCTACACTATTGGAGCTCCTTGTCCCTCTTTTCACTCATGGCCTGCCAGCCCAGTAGTGATTTCCCCAGATTGAAGTTCCAGCTTCTTATTCCCCATTGAGGACCACAGAGATCGAATCACAGCACCGAGATCACGGATACAGAGATCCACTTGTCCCTGCAGAGGGCTGATTCTGTCTGCGCATACAACCTTGCTCTTTAGAGGGTCCATCCTATCTGGTAAGGGTATTTACTCAGAGTGAAACCGTCTTTTCAAATTGGGACTTTTCCCCCTCTGCTGCTATTTTGGTGAAGGTGGATGAACTCTATTCATTTATTTGGACACTCTTGTTTTTTCTGATTTGCTGAACCCAATATGGACTCAATATAACTAATATTGAATGTGGTGTTCTGTCACTAGTCAAGTTTTTTATTAATCTTGATGTCACCTGTTTATTTAGCGCAACTTTTTTGATGTTTTAAATTTTTTTAATAAGTCTTAATCATAAGTAAAGTTATGCTTTAAATAATAACTTCATAGGTGATAATGTGTCTTCTTTACCTTGACTGTGTTATTTCCTCTAGGCTTTCTTTAAACTGCTTTAGGCTAGGTTCACACTGCTGCGAATTCAAAATCGCGGTAAAATTGATTTTACCGCAATTTCGCGGCTGCGGTTTTGCCACGATTTAAGAGACATCTGTACAGGGTTCAATGTAAATCGCGGCTCGAAATCGCAAAAAGTAGTACAGGAACTACTTTTTGAAATCGGTGCAGTGCCGCAGATGCGGCGTCGCACCGATTAGGACGGTGCAAATGCCGCCGATTTGAGATGCGATTTGACAAGTGAAATTGCATCTGAAATCGTACCCAGTGTGAACCTGGGCTCAAAGAAAGTTTTAACCTTCTGAGTAAAGGACGGCTCCCCACTGTACTGCCTGTTGGGGACATGAGCACTGGTATTCAACAGACCACTTTAATGAGAAACAACCTTTACTCCTTTAGTAAATCAGCCCTATTATTTTACAAGCTCCTGTTGTTATGTAGGGTTTCTATTAGGGTTGTCCCGATACCAATACTAGTATCGGTATCGGGACCGATACTGAGCATTTGCGCGAGTACTTGTACTCGCGCAAATGACCCGATGCTTTGCCTGATGCTTTTTTTTTTCAGTGACGAGCGTAGGGGTGAGAGGGGGTGGAAAGCAGCCTTAGAGGAGGTGGAGGAGAGCAGCCTGAACATGTTGAGTTGCGGAGAGTGGGTGGATTGAGAGCTGGAGGAGAGCGGGATGGTGCTTTTTTATTTTTTTCTTCAGTGACGAGTGTGGGCCTGAGAGGGGGTGGAGAGCAGCCTGAACATGCTAAGGGGCGGAGAGTGGGCGGATGGAGGCGGATGAGAAACTGCTGAGAGGGGCGGAGAGCAGAACAAGCAGGACCGAGAGCAGAGCAGTCCTCGGGATAGGAAGTAAAATACCGTATTTATCGCGGTATAACGCGCACCCCCAAAGTTGACCCGAATCCTGTGGAAAAAACTTTTTTTTGTACTTACAGTTTTGGTGTCTTGCGCGGCGGCCTCGTCGGGTCCGGCGTTCGCCTGCGGCTTCGGGTGTCCTCTTCGGCGGGTCCGGCGTCCTTCTGCGGCTTCGGGTGTCCTTCTGCTGCGGGTCCGGTGTCCTCTTCGGCGGGTCCAGCGTCCTTCTGCGGCGTCCTCCCCGCTCGTTTCCCGCGCCGAGTTTGAATACTGCGCTGACACATACAGAGCGCAGTACACTCGTGTATTGTCGGCAATGCTCGGCTACCCGCGCTGATGTCCTGTACGTCCAGGACGTGAGCGCGGAAGGTGCCGAGACTGCCCGACTATACCCGAGTGTACTGCGCTCGGTATATGTCGGCGCAGTATTCAAAACTCGGCGCGGGAAAGCGGGTATCGGCGTATACCGCGCACCCACGATTTTGCCCTGATTTTCAGGGCAAAAAAGTGTGCGGTATACGCCGATAAATACGGTAGATTGTGTGAAGTACACTGAATGAATACTGCTGTGACTGTCACTACTCACTAGTACTATATATGTGCAAGTTTAAATAAGTAATTGGGTGCCGTCACTATCTAGCATTGCATGGTTTTAATTCTGTGTCAGAATAGTATGGAGTCACCTAAAAATTAGAGGCTCTTTAGATGATAGAATCTGTAGAGACTAGAGAGAGACATTCTCAATTGGACTTTAGCAATGTAATGTATAGTTTTACAAAAAAAAAACATTTTTCATTTAAAATAAATTGATCATTTTATTTATAAGTTTGTATCTTATTTTAGGTCCGATTTTTAAAGCAAAGACAATTTTGAGTTTTGATAAGCTCTGCATGGCCCAGGAGGAGGGGAGAGCTGGGGGAGCTGCCTTTCTCTCATGAGTAAGATAACTAACTCTTAGGGTGGACAGTGCCACCCGCTGACAGTTATTCTGTATTGCACCTATAGTGCTTAAAGTGGTTGTAAACCCACTTTTTTTACTTTTGCCTACAGGTAAGCCTATAATAAGGCTTACCTGTAGGTATAAAGAATATCTCCTAAACCTGTACGGTTTAGGAGATATTCCCCTCGCAATTGCAGGGCCGATGCGCAGGGGGGATCCTCGGCTGAATGGCCGGCCCCGCCGACTCATGCCAGAAAGGCGCGGGAGTGACGTCATCGCCGCTCCAGCCAATCACAGCGATGGAGCGGCGATACCCGGAAGACACGCTCGGTTCGGCGTGGACCAGGTAAGTTCCCTACCTCGTTCCGAGGTAAGTATTTCATAATGAGCTAATATGCGGTGCATACTAGCTCATTATGGCTTTTTCCTTGCAGGTGTAAAAAAAATAAATAAATGTATGCGGTTTTACAACCGCTTTAATAGAAGTGTAAAATCCAGTAAGTTAATGTGAAAAAGCAGCAGTGATTAATTTACAACTCGTAAAATAGTGACCCCAATGAATGTTTTCTTTTCGCTATCTGTAAAGGGGCATTCTTGCTACTGACCACCAATGTAAGGGGCATTCTTCCCACGACCACCAATGTAAGGGGCATTCTTCCCACGACCACCAATGTAAGGGGCATTCTTCCCACAACCACCAGTGTAAGGGGCATTCTTCCCACGACCACCAATGTAAGGGGCATTCTTCCCACAACCACCAGTGTAAGGGGCATTCTTCCCACAACCACCAGTGTAAGGGGCATTCTTCCCACCGACCACCAATGTAAGGAGCATTCTTGCTACTGACCACCTGTGTAAGGGGCATTCTTGCTACTGACCACCTGTGTAAGGGGCATTCTTGCTACTGACCACCTGTGTAAGGGGCATTTTTCCCACCGACCACCTGTGTAAGGGGCATTCTTCCCACCAACCACCAATGTAAGGAGCATTCTTCCCACCAACCACCAATGTAAGGAGCATTCTTCCCACCAACCACCAATGTAAGGAGCATTCTTCCCACCAACCACCAATGTAAGGAGCATTCTTCATATCATTAGTCTGTATTGTGGTTTAAAAACTGTCACATGACATTAAAAAAAGTATCAGTATTCGGTATCGGCGAGTACATGAAAAAAAAGTATCGGTACTTGTACTCGGTCCTAAAAAAGTGGTATCGGGACAACCCTAGTTTCTATATATGACTGCATAGTCCGCCAAGCACTAAAGTTTGACCAGTGACACCCTCAGCACTACAAGGAAACGTGTGATGAGAGGTGGTGTGCAGGGATGAGCTCAGGTGTCTTTGTCAAAGCTGATAGCCAATCACAGGCAGCGGAGGCATTACTCGTCCAAACATGCACATGTACATGCCCCTTGTATACACGAGCGATGGCGAATGCTTCCACTGCCTGTGACTGGCTGTTGGCTTTGACCGCTTCCTGGCAGGATAACTCATGTCTGAACATGCCTGAGCTACTATGGCAACACAGAGCACTGGAGGGGAAGAGCAGGGATTATATTTTCACAAAGAGAAAATGGGATGTTGAGGTATTTCATAGCATAGATCAGAACAGGGCTTGACAAATCTAGGAGCCAGATAAAAAAGTTAGGAGCCAGTTTTGCGTGCCGATATCTAATGTGTATTGCAATTGATGTTTTTTGATGCGTTTTTCATGACTTTTGGCCCCTATAACACGTGCACGTCCACCAAGCCAAATCAGCTTGTTCAGTGGGGGATCTCTCCGCCGATCCCAGCTGAGCGGGTGGATGACAGGTCTGTGTCCTCTCCACTATGCCGAGCGAACTTGGACACAATCACGCTCTTCAGCCTTCAGCTGTGTCATGGCAGGAAGAAATGAAAAAGAAAATTATTTTTTTTCTGGAAAACGGTTTCCATCTTTGAGGGGGAGGGGCGTGTAAATGTAATTAAAGATATTCCAACCAGCTGCCCCACACTCCCTGTCCATTAATTACCTTCACATTATATGGACAGAGTGGTTGGAGATGTTTATATAGCAAGGGCTGTGTGCCAGTTTGGGAGATATCTGTCACACTTGCTGTCTCTTCATCCTATGTGTCTCCTTATCAATGCAATACCTACAAGTCAAATCCTCCAGAAACGTTGGCAGCCTTTCTTCCAAAGAGACTTTACTACAAAAAAAAAAATCTGTCCCAACAGTGGCAAGTGTACCCACCCTCTACTTACACTGGGCCCTCAGTACATCCCATCCCCTGGTCAGCCCCACTTCCACTCCTTGTTGCCCTCTGTATGCAGACACATTCTGGTTGTGACATGCTTCTGGTCATATGACATGCAATGCTCCAATCAATACCGCTCTGTGAGATCTGGCCACCAGAAGAGGGCGCATTATCCCCTGCCAGTGTAAGCAATGCAAGGGAATGCCATCAGTTAACAGAGCGAGCGGTGCATCTTACTCCAGCAGGCCGCAAGACATCTGCCGCAGTCTAGCCCAGGAGCCAGGCTGCTAATTCTAGGCGCCAATGCGACCTGGCGCCTGGGGTTTGTCGAACCCTGGATCAGAACATAAGGCTGTACAGGGCTGATGCGCACGTAGGTCCCACGCCTATATGTAAACGGTGATCGCACCACACGTCTGAGGAATCACCACTAATGTCAAAGTAACGGAAAGAATTCTGGCTCCAGACCTCCTGCACTTTTAAAGTGGTGCCTAGGGAGATTTTTAGGTACCGTAGTTTTCCATGGGCATATGCAGTTTTAAAGCATAGCGTGTTAAGTATCTATTTACTCTGCATATACACGTAACACACGTCTTCTACATTTTACAAAAAATTGGCTATTATATTGTGTTCACTAAACTGCATTTATACTTGAAAATTTGCATTTGATAAACCACTGCGCAAATAGCATGCAAAAAAATAAAAAACATCCTTTTTATTCTCCAGGGTCTCTGCTTAACAAAGGGTGGGGCACATACGCAAAGTCCATATCCCAGCAACAAATGACTGCTGAAATACAGCAACACGCTAGTGGCCTGATGGTCCGGACAGGAACGTCGCTTGGTCCGGGTTCAGACCACGGGCCGCCATTGTATATAAAGTTTTGAGGTTCTAACTAATTTTCTAGGTAAAAACAAGCAAGCTGATTTTTTACATGTATGACAGAAATGTTAGAATTAGTCTGGACTGGAAGTGGTTAAAAAAAAAAAAAAAGAGAGAGAAAATAAACACAATTATTGCAACACACACAGAATAACCCCCCGGGGTGTGAACGATCTCTCATTTTGCAATTTACTCCGAGTTGTCTGCAACAGTTCTTCCTTCAGATAATTGTGTAATAAAGGATGACTAAAACGCTGACATCATAATGAGTCACTGTGGTGTTCAATAAGAAATGTACTGTCAGAACAATGAAGAGGAAACGGGATAGGATTTTGTGTAACGTTTTTCTGACCAAACTTGAGGGATCTTGACACCATGTTACACCATAATTAAAATTGCATTTGTCATTGCTAAATGTTCCGGATGTCATAAATATTTAAACCCGACAATGTAAGACAATATCACTTAAAACAGACTTCCACCCACTTTTTTTTAACCACTTAAGCTCTGGAAGATTTACCAAGCCTTCTGTACTGACAGAACAGCAATCTTCCTTGTTTACATAGGCAGACTGGCATTCTATCAATGTAACAAATGATTAGTGAGTACCGGCGGACATTGGGATCAGCATAATACCCAGAAGTGCAGGATCCCACACGCATATATAAACAGTATCTCACAAAAGTGAGTACACCCCTCACATTTTTGTAAATATTTTATTATATACTTTCATGTGGCAACACTGAAGAAATGACACTTTGATACAATGTTGTGTAGTGAGTGTACAGCTTGTATAACAGTGTCAATTTGCTGTCCCCTCAAAATAACTCAACACACAGCCATTAATATCTAAACCAGTGGCAACATCTGTAACATTATCACCATTGTACATAAAATATACAATACTCTTGCACCCAACGCGTTTCGGAAGACACGTATCTCCTTCCTCAGGGGTATGTATTGGCAAGAGATTTATATTCTAAAATGAAATATATTGAAAAAGAGAGTAAGTATATGTATAGACGCATATGTACAGCATTCCACAAATAATTTAACAAAGTACACTTACATATTTTTGGTGAATTAGTGAGTTAACATTCCATGGTATTAAAAACAAAGATTTCCGAGACAGGTGTGCCAACCGGATTCACGGCTCCAAAAGCTCTTAGTAAGATTTTATAAGGGTTTGCATTCGTGCGAAACCAAAGAAATGAAAAGTGCACAACTATCTCCACAACCCAGCACAGGCAGGGAATGGCCTGGAGATTCACTGGGGCCAAGGAGCGAGTCCTGTAAACAACAAAACAGAGTACCAAACATAGGGCCATATTCTTAGAGATCTCCGGCGGCGTAACGTATGTCCTTTACGTTACTCCGCCGCAAGTTTAACTGGCAAGTGCCTGATTCCCAAACCACTTACCTGTAAACTTGCGGCGGCGTAGCGTAAAGTCCACCCGCGCAAGCACTCCTAATTCAAATGATCCTGGTAGGGGGCGTGGATCATTTAAATTAGGCGCGCTCCCGTGCCGATCATAATGCGCATGCTCCGTCGGGTAATTACCCGACGTGCATTGCGCTAAATGACGTCTCACGGACGTCATTTGTTTTGACGGTAATGTAAATGGCGTCCATCGCCATTCACGGATGACTTACGCAAACAACGTTACATTTTCAAATTTCGACGCGGGAACGACGGCCATACTTAACATTGAGTACGCCACCTAGGGGGCATCTTTATCTTTACGCCGTGTATCGCTTATGGAAACGACGTAAAAGCGTACGTTAGAGAATCGGCGTGATTAGTCATTTGCATATTCTACGCTGACCGCAAAGGAAACGCCACCTAGCGGTCAGCGTAGATATTGCAGCCTAAGATACAACGGCGCAGGCCGTCGTATCTTAGGCATGTTTAAGTGTATCTCAGTTTGAGAATACACTTAAACATAGGACGGCCTTAGAATCGGACTTACGTCGGCGTAAATTCTTTAAAAAAAATGGCCCACTGTTTCTAGTTAAAAAAAAAAAAGCTAAATAAATTCTATAGATAAGAGAAGTATTTCTCTTATATGATGTCTTAAAGACATTAATTATGATGTACCTGTAAGTTGCGATTGAAGAAGAATCAACAATCAAACAGTAGTTGTAGTGTAGAGTGGCTGATCACAGCTGAAAAAAATGTGATAAAATAATTTATATTGTTCCTAATTAAATCAGTTGAGTTGGCTTTCTTTTTCTTTTTTTTCCTTCTCTCTCTTCCCTTTTGGAGAAGTGCATTGGAGAAATGATCGAAGCCATTGAAAGAAGAGGAAGAGAGATCTCAACAACACCACATACACTTATTATAATTTTTTTCCTCTTTTGCATTATTACAGAAGTATTCTTTCACTTATAGTTTAGTCACTGAAAGAGGACCTTGAGTTGGACAAATTTAAAAGGCACACAAAAAGTCCTACAAATTTGAGTGATAGAGAAACTTTGGCATTAAAACAACTCACAATGATCAAATCCCTATAAAGTCTGCGGATAAGGGAGGCAATATTGTCTTGTTAGACAATGAAAAATACATCAACACGTGTATCAAAATACTGAGAAACCCTGACAGCCGGTTCACACTGGGGCGACTTGCGATCCGACTTCATGTCGCCTCAAGTCGTCCCAAGTCGTGCTGTAGAGAAAAACAATGGGAGTGGTGTTAATACACACGACTCAAGGCGATCCGACTTCAGAAAAGGTTCCTGTACTACTTCAATCCGACTTGTAGGCGATTTGTACCCATTGATTTCAATGGAAGTCGCCTCAGAAGTCTGATCACTGTCTTAACTGAAGCTACTTTCCAGGAAGATAACATACATTTCTCAGGGAAACATCTCCTGCACCCCTCCCTCTCCCAGAGCTGATTGTTGTTTTATTGGCCACTGGAAAGTCTCATGTTCTGGAGACGACTTCAAGTCGTGTTGTAAATCGCCCCAGATCGCCCTGTGGTTCATGTTCAAGTCGTGTCGGAGTCGCCTCCCTTGAAGTCGCCTCAAGTCGTCCCAAGTCGTGCTGTCAAGAAAAACAATGCAAGTGAATGGGAGCGGTGTTAATACACACTACTCAAGGCGATCCGACTTCAAAAGAAGTTCCTGTACTACTTCAATCCGACTTGTAGGCGATTCCTACCCATTGATTTCAATGGAAGTAGCTTTCAAGTCTGATCCCTGTTCATAGTGAGGCGATTTTGCCAGAAGCAGAGAGAAATGTACCCAGAAGCCCCCAGGTACTCCCCTGTCCTCAGGCAGCCCCCACCTTCTTGGCACGGATTCACTGGCGTAGGAAGGGGGGGGCAGGGGGTGCTGTTGCACCGGGCGAACCATTTAGGGGGGCGACTTTCCGTGCCTCCTCCTAATTTTAATTTCCCGTGTCACCGCGACGCGGATGTTCCGAGCGGCCACCATGTGTAATGTCCAGCCGCCAGCGCCCTGTGATTGGGCATATGGGGGTCATGTGAGGAGTGGGGCTGGAAGTCCCGCCTCCGCACATGACCGCCATACGTCCAATCGCAGAGCGCCGGGAAAGTGTGCAAATGGGGGCGGCCGGCGGGAGAAGTCAGGCTCGTAAAGTGTGAGCCGCCGGCGCCGTCTTCCCCTCCGCTCTGGTGCTCTGCGGTACGGCGCTGCCACTATGTGAAGGGAGTTGCAGCATGGAGCGGGCTGCGAGTGGATGGTGCTGGCGGCCGGCGGGGAAGAGTCGGAACTCCATCCGAAGCAGTTCTGCACATCCAGTGCTGGGGTCCTGGAGAAGAGCAGACACAGGTAAGGAGGACTCAGAGGATGGACTTCTACTGTAGGAGTTAGGTGGGTTAGTGCAGGGGTCAGTGTCAGTGCAGGGGTCAGTGTAGGGGTCAGTGTCAGTGCAGGGGTCAGTGTCAGTGCAGGGGTCAGTGTCAGTGCAGCGGTCAGTGTCAGTGCAGGGGTCAGTGTCAGTGCAGGGGTCAGTGTCAGTGCAGGTGTCAGTGCAGGTTTCAGGTCAGTGCAGGGGTCAGGGTCAGTGCAGGTGACAGTGCAGGTGGCAGTGTAGGTGTTGGGTCAGTGTAAGTGTCGGGTCAGTGCAGGTGTCAGGTCAGTGCAGGTGTCAGTGTAGGTGTTGGGTCAGTGCAGGGGTCAGTGTCAGTGTAGGGGTCAGTGTCAGTGTAGGGGTCAGTGTCAGTGTAGGGGTCAGTGTCAGTGCAGGGGTCAGTGTCAGTGTAGGGGGCAGTGTCAGTGTAGGGGGCAGTGTCAGTGTAGGAGTCAGTGTAGGGGTCAGTGTCAGTGTAGGGGTCAGTGTCAGTGTAGGGGTCAGTGTCAGTGTAGGGGTCAGTGTCAGTGTAGGGGTCAGTGTCAGTGTAGGGGTTTTAAAAAAAAAGCTCAAATATTTAAATCCCCCACGTTTATGCACATATAAACGTGGATGTTTATATAAGGGGGGGCGAAAAAAAAATTTTGCCCGGGCGCCCATAACTCTGGTTACGCCACTGCACGGATTACTTTCACTTTCTTAGTACGTTGTCTCTGTTTGCACCATGGCTGCCAGAGTTAGGAAAGAGGCCGTGGATAATGAGTCCCTTATAAGGCTGGTAAAAGAGAGACCATGCCTCTACGACAAGAGGGACCCCTTTTACAAGGACCAAATGAAGAGGGACAATGCCTGGCTGGACATTTCTCGCCTGACCTTTGAGGATTGGGGAATATTGTCTGAGACCGACCGCACTGCCATAAGTAAGTTTAACCTTTTTATTATATGTCTATTTTCCTTGCCTAGGCATGCTGGTTGTAGTTCCATACATGCCACTTGTTTGCACAGAGAATGGCGGAATAAACTCCCGCTTGAAGACAGCAACAATAGAGCACACCGGCATCAATAGATTCCCTGGCAGGACTAGTTCACATGATAACAACAATAGATCCTTGACAACACTAGATCCCTGGCAGGAACAATTAGGTCCCCCAAAAACAATAGATCCCTGAAAGGAACACAAGTTCACATGAGAACAACAATAGATCCTTGACAAAACTAGATCCCTGGCAGGAACAACAGATCCCCCAACAACAATAGATCCCTGAAAGGAACACAAGTTCACATGAGAACAACAATAGATCCTTGACAAAACTAGATCCCTGGCAGGAACAACAGATCCCTCAACAACAATAGATCCCTGATCGGAACACAAGTTCACATGACAACAATAGATCTTTGACAAAACTAGATCCCTGGCAGGAACAACAGATCCCCCAACAACAATAGATCCCTGATCTATTGTAACTCTCAGAGAGCATTTTAGACACAGGAAAACAGGGAACAGGGAAGAAGAAATCAAACAGGAAGAAGAATGATGTCAGAAGAGCTTAGTAGCTCTGATTGGCCATTTCTGACATTCCCTGTCCTGGAGGCGATTTATAGATCGCCCCAGATCGCCCTGTGGTTCACATTCAAGTCGTGTCGGAATCGCCGCTGGAAGTCGGATCGCCCCAGTGTGAACCGGCTCTGAATGGTATGGCCGTATTCCAGCTGACATTATAGAGAAATACAATAGAGAATTCTAAATGTTAATAGATACTGCTTAATCCAATAATACAATAACAAAACAGCTTTGGAATTTCATTAGAAACAATTTCCCTCGAACTCCCACCTTTTATGCACTTCCAAAGATCCACCTGGAAGACCGATTATTTCAGGGGTGGGCGCGATTAGTGAGAAAGCCAGCAAGCTAGTAGATACATTTTTAAAACCGTATATCATGTCCTTACCCTCCTTTGTAAAGGATATGCTTCATTTTTTGCAAATTATTGACAACTTACAGGTCCCTGATAAAGCACTGCTAGTAACAGTGGATGTCGAAACCCTCTATAGTTCAATTCCCCACAAGAAAGGCATAGCGGCCATACAACACATTATACAAAGAGGTGGCAATGTAGATCCTGCATATGGAGAATTCATCATTTCGTTATTGCAGTTTATCCGTGAACATAGCGTTTTTTGTCTTTAACGGCTTACACTACCTCCAGGTGCAGGGGGTTGCGATGGGGACATGCTGTGCCCCATTGTATGCCAACCTGTACCTGGGGAGAGTGGGAGGCCATGTTCCTGACAGATGAAGCTATGTCAATGTACACGGACGATATTCTTGGATGGTACCGGTACATTGACGACGTCTTTATTGTCTGGGATGGATCTCCTGATATACTTCAGCAATGCCTATTGAGAATGAATAGAAATTATTTCAATTTAAGCTTTACAATGTCATATGACAGCCAATGCATCTCATTTATGGATGTGGAGATCTATAGAGGAGAAGGAGTTGCCCTCCTCAGCAAACTCTATAGGAAACCAACATCCGGTAATGCAATATTACACGCTACGAGCTTCCACCCTAAGGCTCTTATGGATTCAATACTATATAGCCAGTACCTAAGGGTAAGACGTGTACAGACGACAACTTTTATAAGCTGGAAGTGGACAAGCTACGCGATAGACTGTTACTACCAAGCTACTTTAATGCCTCTTTGAAGCGATCTTCTAGACAGGCATCCATGCAATCAAGGGGGAAACTACTATATTCCCAGAAACCCAAAAATGATGCTAATGTTATAAGAATCATTACTAAGTATACCAACCAACAACAAAAGATCAAAGCTATTATAGACAAATACTTGGCATATGCTTCTACTTGATCCATCATTGGGACAGTTTGTCCCTGCTAAACCACGTTTTAGTTTTAAAAGAGCCACATCCCTTAAAGACAAGGTCGTTAGTAATGAATTTAGACAAGAAACAAACAAAATTTCCCTGTAAATACAGAGGAACCTACATGTGTGGGACATGTAATTAGTGTCAATTCATGCTCACTCAGAAAAATCCCATTCTCCCTAATGGCCAGACTTTTTACCCAAAGCACTTTGCTAATTGCAGGACTTTTGGGGTAGTATACATTCTACAATGCGACTGTACCTGCCTTTATATCGGAAAAACTAAACTTGAGTTCTGGAGAAGGGCGTACAGGCATGTGAGAAGCATACCAGAACATACCGACATACCAGAAAAGTACATGATGGCAAATTTCCTAAAATAAGGTTTTTCGTTTTGGACCGTATACACCCTAATCCCAGAGGAGGTGACTGGAACAAGGTCCTCCAGCAAATGGAATTGCGGTGGATCCATATATTAAAAGCTACACAACCCCCAGGCCTAAATAAAGCCATTTGGTTTAAACCATTCCTAAAGGGTTTCTCCTAGGGAGGAATGGAATGGAAAAGTGACCTATCTAGCCACTTATACTTTAATAACTCGTTTAGCAAATAGCATTATTTGTTTTACAGTCCCATGTCTTTCCCCCACATCGCCCAGCACACTAAGCCGCCCGGGCAAGGCAACCCGTGGTGGCAGCGTGTGAAGCTACAGACGTTTTTTTTTTTATCCACATCTGGCCTCTATCTTACGACTCCGGCGGACATGCGCAGTCCACCAGAGAAGCTTTCTGTGTTGGCAGGTGGTGTGTGCGTGGCCTCGTTCCAATGTGCTTGCGCTTCCACGCACTCGGCTCATGGCGAATTCATGTTACTCGTCTCCTCCCTCCCCAGCTATATCAGCTGTTGCAATCAGCAGCGCCGGCTGATTGGAGAGGGAGGACTATTTAACATGAGACTGGAAGCTAGTCCGGCATCCACCACGTTCAGCTGCTGGATGCCGAGACGTGCTGTCAGGATCGTATAAGCTCCCTTTGTGAAGGCAAAAAACTAATTTTCTACTATAATACTACCTCAAATAGACTCAATTACTTCATATGATTGTTTGATACTAGATATAACCTATGAAAATATGATCTGGATTATTATCACTAATTTCTATTATTATTTAACTAATATTATTATAAAGAATTAATCTAATTGATTTTAGTTAAATGAATTGAATTCATCTATGATTGCTGTTACTACACATGACTGATGGAAATATGATTTTAATTTTATTAATCTCCATTACCACTGCTCTGACTAATATATTAAATAAATTGAATCAATTCAACTAATTAAATTAAGAATAACATTAATAATTTCCCACGACATTCTTCAGTTGTGGTAACATACCATAAATAAATAATTTAAGCAACTCAACTGATTTAATTAGAAATAATATAAATCATTTTTCATAACATTTTTTCAGCTGTAATCGGCCACTCTACACTTCAACTACTGTTTGATTGCTGATTTTTCTTCAATCGCAACTCACAGGCACATCATCATTAATACAAATACATTTAATTAATGTCTTTAAAACATCAAATAAGAGAAATACTTCTCTTCTCTATAGAATTTTTTTTTATTAGAAACTATGTTTGGCACTCTTTTTTTGTTGTTTACAGGACTCGCTCCTTGGCCCCAGTGAATCTCCAGGCTATTCCTCGCCTGTGCTAGGGGGTGGAGATAGTTGTGGGCTTTTCATTTGTTTGGTTTGGCATGGATGAAAACCTGTATAAAATCTTACCAAGAGCTTTTGGAGCCAAGAATCCAGTTGGCACACCTGTCTCAGAAATCTTTGTTGTTTTTAATACCATGGAATATTAACTCACCAAATATATGCAAGTGCACTTTGTTAAATTATTTGTGAAATGCTGTACATATGCGTCCATACATAATCAATGTTGCATATACTTACTCTCTTTTTCAATATATTTCATTTTAGAATATAAATCTCTTACCAATACATACCCCTGAGGAAGGAGATACGTGTACTCCGAAACATGTTGGGTGCAAGAGTATTGTATATTATTATAATGTTACAGATGCATTCCAAGTGTTATATGTTCAAATCTTTTATACAATATATTTAATAAACTAATATTTTATTCAAATACTTTTATACTCTTCACGTGCCTTAAAAGTCCACAAGGGGTTTTTGTTTGTTAAGCTTCAAATACTGGATGCGGCACTAAAAACATGCATCTAATTGCCGTTCTCTACAATTTTTCTCTTATTTGGTTTAGATGGTGTCAAGTGTGTGGCGGCAACTAGGTGAGGAGTACAAAGACAAGTGTGTCTTGCATACAGTCAAGCATGGTGGTGGGAGTGTCATGGTCTGGCGCTGCATGAGTGCTGCCGGAACTGGGGAGCTACAGTTCATTGAGGGAACCATGAAGGCCAAAATATACTGTGACATACTGTGACATACTAAAGCAAAGCATGATCCCCTCCCTTCGTAGACTGGGCCGCAGGGCAGTATTCCAACATGTTAACAACCTCAAACACGCCTCCAAGATGGCCACTGCCTTGCTAAAGATGCTGAGGGTAAAGGTGATGGATTGATCAAGCATGTCTCCAGACCTAAACCCTATTGAGCATCTGTGGGGCATCCTCAAATGGAAGGTGGAGGAGTGCAAGGTCTCCAGTGGCAACCTGTGAAGCTCTGGTGAACTCCATGCCCAAGAGGGTTAAGGCAGTGCTGGAAAATAATGGTGGCCACACAAAATATTGACACTTTGGACATTTTCACTTGCCAGCGGTTTAGACATTAATGGCTGTGTGTTGAATTATTTTGAGAGGACAGCACATTGACACTGTTATACAAGCTGTACACTCACTACTTTACATTGTAGCAAAGTGTCATTTATTCAGTGTTGTCACATGAAAAGATATAATAAAATATTTTCAAAAATGTGAGGGGTGTACTTACTTTTGTGAGATATTGTATATATACGGGATCCTATGCAGTGCGTCCACCCTGTAAATGTGCTAGGGGGTGGTCGGCAACTGGTTAAGTCCTCTGCCCACGTTGGTGATCACATTTCCATTATTCATCGGTAGTCTTATTTATTTTTATCCAAAGCTGTGTAACTTATTTGTCCATCAGAACGCTCCTCTTCCACTGTACCTTGCCACGGCAAGGTATGCCATATACAGCAGCCCATTGGCTCCTGGGATATAAGTATCATCAATCCCAGGAGTCAATGGGCAGCCTCTGCTTCTAGCATCACTGTATTTCCTAAGCCGGGCTTTGTATGAAATGCGCAAGATCGGGAGGTGGATGCTGGGTAGCCAGCAGTACCGTATCCCAGAAGGAGCAATAAGTGGGAGCACACTTGCTAGGGAGAGCACAGTGAATTAAAATCCAATAAGAAAAACTACATTTAGTACAAACATCGGAATGTATTAGATGAGATGAGACCATCACAGGGATATTTTTTTATTAAAAAAAGGCTGGTACTCCACTATAAGAATATTGGTTTGATTATTTCCGCCACTGTTTATTGCACTGATTTGATGAACATGTTTCATCAATGCTCCATGAGATTTCATAGATCCTGGAAAGGCAGTGGTGGCTGGTACCTTACTTACACAAAGGTAACTGAGGGGGAAAAAAGCCCTGACTGTATATATGAAATCAGTTCCTCCTAGCTGTATTCAAACAATAGGTTCTAGAACTCAACCACGACCCCACAAAACCCCTCCCCCCCACACACATACTCCAAATCACATCAAATAGTGGGTGTGGTCAGTCAAATGTCACAAACGGTTGGAGGGTCTTAAAAGGGCATTAAATACCAATGTTGCAGAGTTCAGGGGGGTTACACACAGAGTGCAGAGTTGTCACTTGTAAACATAGAAAAAAAAGCTTATCGTTTACAGTAAGGACATCTTGTGTACTGAGTGGCAGATCACATACAGTTCCACACAAAATCCCAAAGAACTGGATGAGATTTTAGCTTCACTAGTATTGCGGTGTCCCTGATCCGCACCTTTCCTTGTGAAAGCAATAGGCATGCGACAGGTACTCTAAAGATCTGGCATCTATGAAACCCCCAAATCCCTCCTCTGCCCTAAAAGCATTTATAACACAAAGATCTGCGTTTAATATATTTGATTTTTTTTAAATTGTAGGTAAACCAGAAGTGATGTCAGGTAATCGCTATGGGGTTCCCGTAGTGGAGAGCCAGTGGGACAGGAGGCCCTGAGCAGGCTGCGAAAGTGTAGGGGGGCAGCGTTTTAGGATCAATAACATTAGCCGAGAACTATTTTTATAGTTAGACACATTTAGGGCAAGGATCCCATTTTAAAGATGGCGGATCCGCGTCCACGATCCCCGGATGTCAGGTCTGGGCGGTCCAATGGACACTGAAACTGCATAACTAGTGGGGGGTCAGCACGCAGCTCATGCCCCTGGAAGAAGTAATCTCTTTGACGAAACGCCGTAGGGAGGAGCGGCGTGCTGACGTCACCACTGTTTACCAGCGACCATCCGGAAGGACGGGCGGAATATTTGAGCCGGCCGGCTTTACAAATTACAAACGCTACTTTTTATCAATAGACATGCGAGTGCATCTCTGTTTTATGCCATTAAATTGTTTTTATCATACAATACTGCTCTATGTTGGCTATTTTGTTTTACTCCCGGGTTTGAATCTGTGCGGGGAGACCTGGCAAAACCACCGCCAAGTGCACATCTTATGTGGAGGAGTACATCAGAGGAGCTGTAGCAAGGAGCTTGGCATAGAGCCACATGCGCAATTGATCTTTATAGATCCATGGGAGTCGGTAAGCAGATCTTTTATTAGAGGTGGAGGTGCCTGCCTTCTGCTGTCTGATACTGCTTCCTGGACTATTTCTAACACATTTTGGGTGCATCTGTGATTCATCTAGGATTTCCATAGGAGTTGCAGCTGTGATTGTTACGGCCTTATGGACTATACATTCACTTTATTTTGCACTTGTTTCATCCTTTTTGTATTATATGCACATTGAGCACACAATTTTTGTTTATATATGTGAACTAGCCTTCATGTCATCCATTGGCTGGTTATTCAATTTTGTTCACATGGTTTTATTTCTACAAGCAGCGCAGCTTACATCCTTTTAATTTTCATATTATGTTTATCTGACATTTTTGCTGCGGCAGCTAATTTATTGCAATCATAATATTTGACATCACATCACTATTATTAGTTCACTTAGACCAGCGCAGTATTAATTCCTTACATACTGTACCAATCTGTTTGATGTACGGCTTCTCACCCGCAGCCCCTCTACTCAAGTTGGCCATACAGAGGAAATGTCACCAAATGCCTGATAAATGGACAGAAATAAACCCAGTGGGTGGCCTTGTCAGCCCCCCTCCAACCTGACATTCTTTGACTGAAATATCGAAGAAGCCAGGTGGAAAATTTATTTGTACAAATAAAAAAAGTTTCCATGTAAACAGCTCAGCAATATAATCTTTGATGAAACCGAGCTTCATGATCCATGGTGGGAATCCAGAGGTAATGTGGGGTCAAGGTGACTTCACATGGGACAACAGTTATGTGTGCACTTCATTCAGTCTTTAATGATGTCTTCTGTCTGGTTCTCTGCTGCGATCCGCAGCTGTTCCCTTCGGGTGAAATACCGATACACCCGAAGACTGCACAGGTATCCTCCATACATCGTCAGCAGCATCATAGTGCCAGAAAAGGTCTTGTATCCGATATCTGCAAGACGCTTGCTGGAAACCATCATTAATCTGAAAGATCAAAAAAAATAAAAGTAATGACCAAAAACGTGCAACACTATCCAAATCTTTTACCACTTGCCGACCGTCCGATTGGCTGCACTGAAAGCCGGTCTAACCGACCCCAGATCTCTACATCAAGAGGACCCGTCATGACCCGTGCTGTCACAAGGCATATTGTTTATCCCTTGCGATAGCAATAAAGTTAACACATATTCTTGATTTAATTACTCGATCTCCGTTGGAACGATTTACAGAAACATGGGTTTTTTTTTTTGTTTTCTTTGTCTCTGACTATAGAGTGGTTCCTTAATTTGAACCTAAGTATTTGTTAGAAAAAAAATGTACTACTAAAATATGTCTTTCTGTAATACAATGTAATGATATTTATGTTGTATATTATCTGATGTACCATCTACATTTTCAAAATAAAATTAAACTTGATTGAAAAAAATAAATAAAGTTAACACATAAAATTCAAAAACATAATTATTAAAGTGTAAAAAATTGTTTTGGATAAAATAAAAACAAATAAAAAAAAAAAGGATTGAAAGCGCCCATGCTTATGCGCAAATGTATATGTAAGTCCCACATGCAGGGTTTGTTTTCAGATGGAATGGCGTTCCGCCACCTCCAGCACTGATCCCTCGCTCCTCTGCTCACTGCTGTCACTTATAAACAGAAAAGCCCTAATGATCCCTAATGGCCCCTGCTAAACCCTGCACTCTGTACGCAGCGCACCCCTAAACCCTGCACTCTGTACGCAGCGCACCCCTAAACCCTGCACTCTGTACGCAGCGCACCCCTAAACCCTGCACTCTGTACGCAGCGCACCCCTAAAACCTGTACGCAGCGCACCCCTAAACCCTGCACGCAGCGCACCCCTAAACCCTGCACGCAGCGCACTCCCGAGCCCTGCAACCTGTGCAAAACACAATACTTGTATTTAACAATGTCCCATTAAGACATGCGAGGTATCTTTGCAAAACATCAGAGTGAGAGCAATAATTCTAGTGCCAGACCGCCTCTAACTCTAAACTGGTAACCTATAACAATTGTAGAAGCATCGCCTATGGATATTTTTAACCACTTCCATACCAGGTACTTGCGCACCTTCCTGCCCAAGCCAATTTTCAGCACTGTCGCATTTTGAATGATAATTGCGCAGTCATGCTACACTGTACCCAAACAATTTTTTTATCATTTTGTTCCCACAAATAGAGCTTTCTTTTGGTGGTATTTGATAGAGGTAGACCGATATGGGTTTTTCTCTGGCCGATGCCGATATTTGGAAATCGGGGCGGCCGATGGCCGATATGTGTGGCCGATTTTTGCGGCCGATATTTTTTATTTTTTTCCCCTCATCTCAAAAAACCTAGGGTGGAGAGGTGGGGAGGAGATAATTGTTTAGGGTGGAGAGGTGGGGTGCAGCCTGTCAGTGTCACATCAGTGCCCACCAGTGCAGCCCATCAGTGCCAACTCATTAGTGCCCACCAGTGCAGCCTATCAGTGTCCATCAGTGCCACCTCATTGGTGTCTATCAGTGCCACCTCATCAGTGCCCAACAGTGCAGCCCATCAGTGCCACCTCATCAATGCCCACCAGTGCTGCCCATCAGTGGCACCTCATCAATGCCCACCAATTCACCAGTGCATCCCATCATTGCCCACCAGTGCATCTCACCAGCGCATCGCCACATCAGTGCATCTCACCAGCGCATCGCCACATCAGTGCCAACCAGCGCATCGCCACATCAGTGCCAACCAGCGCATCGCCACATCAGTGCCAACCAGCGCATCGCCACATCAGTGCCAACCAGCGCATCAGTGCCCACCAGCACAGCATAATGTCATTTACTGCCACAGTGCCACCTCATCAATGCCCACCAGCGGAGCGCTCCAGGCATCTCCTAGCACAAGAAAGCTCCATTGTCCCTGGCCCTGAGTGCTGCCCCGCCTCTGCCTACAATCCCCAGAATGCAGAGCGGGCCTGTAACAGCCAATCGGAGGCGGCCGCTGCCGACATCCTCACTCTGAAAAAAAAAGGTCCCCTGATGTGCTGCGCGCTCTGCCTACAAAGTCCAGAATGCAGCGCGGGCCGGCAGTTACCGGCCCGCGCTGCATTCTGGGCTTTGTAGGCAAAGGCAGGGCGCACAGCACGTCAGGGGACGTTTTTTTTACAGTGGAGGATGTCGGCGGCGGCGGCCGCCGATTGGCTGTTACGGGCCTTCTGGTTGGCTGCCGCGCTGGGTGTACCAAGATGGCCGCGGCTCCGGAGCTAGGCCGAAGCCGCGGCCTTTCCCGATGCTGTGACCGCGGCGGCAATCCGCGGATTGCCGCGGTCACAGCATCAGGAAAGGCCGCGGCTTCGGCCTAGCTCCGGAGCCGTGGCACCGCTAACGGCCATGTTAAATATCGGCCTAATTTTGGATAAAAATCGGCCGATGCCGATTTCTCCAAAACGGCCGATATATCGGTCGACCTCTAGTATTTGATCACCTCTGCGATTAAAATTTTTTGCGAATTTTTTTGTGAAAAAGTATGTTTTCTTCTTCGATTACGGGCACTGATATGGTGGCACTGATGGGCCCCCCGGTGAGGCGGCACTGATGGGCACCGGTGAGGCGGCACTGATATGCGGCACTCATAGGCGGCACTGATGCCAGTCAGTGCCCATTTGTGGGCACCGATTGGCATCTTTCATTTTTTTTTTACTGCCCCCTTCCCTGGTGGTCTAGTGTGGGCATCCGAGGGGGGGCTGCGCTGATAAACAATCAGCGCAAACCCCCCCTGTCAGGAGAGCCGCCGACCGGCTCTCCTCTACTCGTGTCTGTCAGATGCGAGTGAGGAAGAGCCATCAACGGCTCTTCCTGTTTACGTGGTAAAGAGCCTCCGCCGTGGTAAAGAGCCTCCGCCGGAGGCTCCTTACCGAGATCGGAGATGCAGGGTGTCAGACTGTCACACGTGCGTGCGCGGCTTGAAATCCTGCAGGACGTCAATAGACGTCCAGTCAGGATTTCACAACCACTTCCCGGACGTCAATTGTCTATTGACCGGGCGGGAAGTGGTTAAGTACCGTATATTGGCGCCATTTTACAGGCGTGCATAATTTTAAAGCTTCTGCTTTAAAGAGGAAATAACCCCTCTCTAAAAAAAAATTAAAAAAAAACACCCTGCAAGACAAAGGCATAATGAGCGTGTATGCATAGCATACTAGCTCATTATGTAGTGCTTACCTGAGATTGAACCCCTCCCGCAGCGGTCCTGGGTGACCTCTTCTGTTGCCGCCATGATACCCAGAGTGATTTCCGGGTATCACTGCTCCGGCGCTGTGACTGTCCGGAGCAGCGATAACGTCACGCCTGCGCACACAGGTGCCGCCACTAACAGCATGATCGACATTAGAAGCGGCATGCTCAGTGCGCCTGCACCCGATGTCCCGTAGACAACGCTGACGTTATTTTCTGCAAATATCTCCTAAACCTTTTAGGTTTAGGAGATATGTGTTGCACCTACAGGTAAGTCTTAATCTAGGCTTACCTGTAGGTTAAAGTGGTTGTAATAGGTTTACAACCACTTTAAAAGGAATGTATGCAATCCATGAACAATGCACAACAGGTCTCCGATGGAGGAGGTTTGTTTGATTGGCTGTCACAGTGACTGGGATTCCACCTTACCGGTTTCCGATGGTAAAAAGTGTTCAGGAGCTGTCAGTGACACTATGGCTCCTCCCAGCACAAACAGGTGACACCGGCTGCTTGTATATAGGTGGCACTATGGAGTCCTCCGCTGTGCTGACACATTTATGTGAACATTAGAGATGATTATTATTATACAGGATTTATATAGCGCCAACAGTTTACGCAGCACTTTACAATATAAAGATGCACTAAAACGTCAACGAAAATGGTGTTATCTACATTTTGCTGATAAGAGAAAAAGGTGGAAGTGCAGTTTTTTTTTTTTAACTGACCAAAAACGCAGGAAGCAACCAACCAGTGTGAGGACATACATAGAATTTAACCGGTTCCCGACCAGCTCACGCAGATATACTGCGGCAGAATGGCTCCCCTGGGCGAAATCCCGTATATATACGGCTTCACCCAGGAGAGCCACTAGAGGGCGCGTGGGGAACCCGATACGCATGCACGAGCGGGAAGACGGGGGTCTGTGTGTATAAACACACAAATCCCTGTGCTGTCTGAGGAGAGGAGGACAGATTGTGTCTTTCTACAAAGTAGAAAACAATATCTGTCATCTCCTATAGTGAGACCCCTTTCCCCCACAGTTAGAACACACAATAGGGAACACAATTAACCCCTTGATCACCCGAGCGTTAACCCCTTCCCTGCCAGTGACATTTACATAGTAATCAGTGCATATTTTTAGCACTGATCGCTCTGTAAATGTCAATGGTCCCAAAAATGTGTCAAAAGTGTCTGACCTGTCCGCCAAAAATACTACTACAAAAAAAAAAAAATGCAGATCACCGCCAATACTAGTAAAAAAAAAAAAAAAAAACAATGCCATATAAATGCAATAAATCTTTCTCATAGTTTGTAGACACTATGGGGCAGATCCACAAAGAAAGTACGGCGGCGTATCTACTGATACACCGGCGTACTTTCAAATTTCCCGCGCCGTATCATTGTTTTGAATCCTCAAAACAAGATACGACGGCATCTGGGTTAGATCCAACAGGCGTACGCCTTCGGATCTTAGATGCAATTCTTCGGCGTCCGCTGGGTGGCGTTCCCGTCGTATTCCGCGCTGAGTATGCAAATTAGCTATTTCCGACGATCCACGAACGTACGAGCGGCCGTCACATTCTTTTACGTCGTTTCCGTTCGGCTTTTTCCGGCGTATAGTTAAAGCTGCTATTTGGTGTCGAATTTGAAAATATTTTATTTTGTTTGTGCAAGTCGTCCGTGAATGGGGCTGGACGTAATTTACGTCCACGTCGAAAAAAATTAGGTCCTTGCGACGTCATTTAGCGCAATGCACGGCGGGAAATTTAGGGACGGGGCATGCGCAGTTCGTTCGGCGCGGGGACGCGCTTCATTTAAATTAAACACGCCCCCTACTCGCCGATTTGAATTACGCGCCGTTATGCCGCGAGAGATACACTACGCCGCCGTAACTTACGGCGCAAATTCATTGTGGATTCAAAGCTTGAAAAAGTAAGTTACAGCGGCGTAGCGTATCTCACATACGCTGCGCCCATGCAATTGTACGAGGATCTGCCCCTATAACTTTTGCGAAAACCAATCAATATACACTCACTGCGGTTTTTTAACCAAAAATATGTAGAAGAATACATATCGGCCTAAACTGAGGAACATTTTTTTTTTTAATTAGGATATTTATTATAGCAAAAAGTAAGAGTCTTTGTTTTTTCAAAATTGTCGCTCTTTTTTTTGTTTAAAGAGCAAAAAATAAAAACCGCAGAGGTGATCAAATACCACCATAAGAAAGCTCCATTTGTGAAAAAAAAAAAAAAAAAAAAAAGATCAATTTTGTTTGGGTACAACATTGCGCAATTGTCAGTTAAGGTGACGCAGTGCCATATCGCAAAAAAATGTCCGGGTCATTGAGCAGCCAAATATTCTGGGGGTGAAGTTGTTTTTCTTGCGCTAAAAGGTGGCAATTATGGCCGACAATAAATTCATATTAATTAAAAAGTTGAACACGATACAATTTATAGATATATTTTAACCACTTAAAGCGGAGTTCCACTCGTTTGTAGCTGCTGACTTTTAATAAACTGACTCGCCTGTCCCACGGTCCAGCGATGCGGCCACCTGAAGCTTTGCTTCTCTTCCTCTCCGAGGCGCCTTCACTGCAAGTGTGGGCACCCGACTGACAGCTTGTGGCTTCACAGCCAGGTGCGCATTCGCGGGTCGTGCTGCACTCTCTTAGGGGGCAGGAAATCTTCTGGGACCTGTGACACGTCCAAGACGATTGCAGAGGGGGAGAGGAGGAGTTGACTAGGCTGGAGGCGACAGAAACAGGAAGTGGGAGCTGGGTAGCTGTCAAAACCAGGTACTCACTCCCCCTCCCCCTAAAAAAAAATTACATGCCAAAGGTGACACGTAAGGGGGCGTTTGCTTAAAGTGGAAGTTCCACTTTTGGGTGAAACTCTGCATTAAGGACCAAGCCCATTTCTGACACTTGTTTACAAGTTAAAATCTGTATTTTTGCTAGAAAATGACTTAGAACCCCCAAACATTAAATATATATATATATTTTTTTTTATCAGAGACCCTAGAGCAGTCATTAAATGGCGGCCCGTGGTCTGAACAGGGACTGAGCAACGCTCCTGTCCGGACCATCAGGCTACCAGTGTGTTGCTGCATTTCAGCAGTTATTTGTTGCTGGGGCAGTGACGTTGCGTGTGTGTCCCGCCCCTGGTTGCTGGGACACTGTCACATTGCATATGTGCCGCTCCCATGGTTGCTGGGACACCATTGCGTGTGCGCCCTGCCCCCCTGGCACTGACGATGGCTCTCGCTCCCAGCCAGTTTGGGAGTTGGGGCATATCGTCATGCGCCCCCTCGCCTCTAACACCTTGCGAGGTATGATACCCCATAGCTTCCGCACCTTGCCACATGTGCAGACTCCTGCCCATAATGTAAGTGGGGCACATTTTTCGGTAAACGGATCGCTAATGGCCATATTTTGTTAAGGAGTACGCTGATGGGCACATCAGAGTGCTCCTTAACATAAAATGTGCCCATCAGAGTGCCCCTTAACATAAAATATGTTCTGATGGGGACAGACCTGATGTAAGGGGGGTGCAGTGTCATATTCTGCTGCCTATCCTAGAATGCTGCGGAAGTCACGTGACGGCCAACTGCGCATGCGCAATGCGCTCCAACGGCAAATGTGATGCGTTCCAGGGGATTTACGACACTACCCTTCAGTGAACCATCACAATTTGTCACGGAAGTGACGTATTACCATACACGGAGCGCGGGGAGAGAGAGAGACCCATTCACAGCGAGAGAGAAATAGAGATATAGAGATACTGAAATACATTCAGAGCGAGAGAGAGATCGTGTACATATATTTTATATAACGGAAGTAATGCACATAGGGGAGGTAATCCCCTCCCTGTGTCCCGGTTCTCTGTCAGTATCTATATCCCTCTCTCGCTCTGAATGTATCTACGTATCTCTATATCTCTATTTCTCTCTCGCTGTGAATGGGTCTCTCTCTGTCCCCCCCGCTCTGTGTATGCCAATACGTCACTTCCGTGACAAATTGTGATGGTTCACTGAAGGGTAGTGTCGTAAATCCCCTGGAACGCATCACATTTGCCGTTGGAGCGCATTGCGAATGCGCAGTTGGCCGTCAAGTGACTTCCGCAGCATTCTAGGATAGGCAGCAGAATATGACACTGCAGGGGCACGCTGATGGGGACAGACCGGATGTAAGGGGGGGGGCACTCTGATGGGGACAGACCGGATGTAAGGGGGGGCACTCTGATGGGCACAGACCGGATGTAAGGGGGGGGCACTCTGATGGGCACAGACCGGATGTAAGGGGGGGCACTCTGATGGGCACAGACCGGATGTAAGGGGGGGCACTCTGATGGGCACAGACCGGATGTAAGGGGGGGCACTCTGATGGGCACAGACCGGATGTAAGGGGGGGCACTCTGATGGGCACAGACCGGATGTAAGGGGGGGCACTCTGATGGGCACAGACCGGATGTAAGGGGGGGCACTCTGATGGGCACAGACCGGATGTAAGGGGGGGCACTCTGATGGGCACAGACCGGATGTAAGGGGGGGCACTCTGATGGGCACAGACCGGATGTAAGGGGGGGCACTCTGATGGGGACAGACCGGATGTAAGGGGAGCACTCTGATGGGGACAAACCGGATGTAAGGGGGGGGCACTCTGATGGGGACAGACCGGATGTAAGGGGGGGCACTCTGATGGGGACAGACCGGATGTAAGGGGGGGCACTCTGATGGGGACAGACCGGATGTAAGGGGGGGCACTCTGATGGGGACAGACCGGATGTAAGGGGGGGCACTCTGATGGGGACAGACCGGATGTAAGGGGGGGCACTCTGATGGGGACAGACCGGATGTAAGGGGGGGCACTCTGATGGGGACAGACCGGATGTAAGGGGGGGCACTCTGATGGGGACAGACCGGATGTAAGGGGGGCACTCTGATGGGGACAGACCTGATTTAAGGGTAAACTCAATGTAATGAATTACTCTGCTAGGGGCACCTGGTGTAAGGGGGGGGGGACGCTATTGGGGACATTTACAGAGTATTACCAGAGTGTGGGGAGAAAAAAGTAAGAATAGCGTCAGGAGAGCACGGCTTGCGCCAAAAAAAGGAAATCGTACAATCTTTTATGGCACGGACTTGTGATTCGGACCTCGTCCAGAATTTTTTTTTTTTAGTGACCAGACCTCCTTGAATTTTAATTCACTCCCCCTGCCCTAGAGAATAAAATGTTGATCATTGCAATACTTTGTCACACCATATTTGCACAATGATCTTACAAACGCAAATTTTGGGGGAAAAAAAATACACTTTTTTGAATAAAAAAATAAGAAGACCGTAAAGTTACCCCAATGTTTTTCTAGAGTGTGAAAGATAATGTTACGCCGAGTAAATTGATGCCCAACATGTCCTACTTCAAAATTGTGCACGCTCGTGGAACGGCGACCAACTTTGGTACTTAAAAATCATAAAAGCTAGAATTTTTCCTCTCACTCTAACGAACGCGGTGATACCTCACATGTGAGGTTTGAACGCTGTTTACATATGTGGGTAAAAGTTACATATGCGTTCGCTTCTGTGCACGAGCTCACAAGGGTTTAAAAAAAAAACGCTTTCCTATTTAATTTTCTTCTTATATGACACCGTCCATTTAAACCCCCCCCCCCCCCCCATATTTCCTTCTCCCACAGGCTGCCCTCCCCATATTTCTCCCACAGGCTGCCCCCCATTCCTCTTTCTCGCACATACAGATCCCCCTCACCCTACCTTTGACTTTCACTCCTTCTCAGCTGTCACTTCCTACAGGAAACACGTGACTAGTCCCATCCATCACCCCCGGGAAGTCTCGATGGTGTGGGGCAGGTCATGTGATATTCTCTCGCAGTCAATTGAGCGTCCGAGGAGAACTGGCTGCAGCTGGAGCTCCACTGTGACAGGAAACATGTGTCCTCCACACCTTCACCTTTTTTTCATATTTAAATAAACTAATACAAAATGTAACAAACAACAAATAGTACAACAAATACAAACAACAAATACTACAGGAAGTGGAGGTCACATGATTTCTATGTAGAGTGGAGCTCCAGTGACTGCAGTCTGCAGCAGATCCTGAGCGAGTCTCTTTGCAGAACCTTCATGAGATTTTTTGGAGGTTTTGTACTTTCTGTTAAAGTTCTGTCCTTAACCACTTAAGACCCGGACCTTTAGGCAGCTAAAGGACCTGGCCAGTTTTTGCGATTCGGCACTGCGTCGCTTTAACTGACAATTGCGCGGTCGTGCGACGTGGCTCCCAAACAAAATTGGCGTCCTTTTTTTCCCACAAATAGAGCTTTCTTTTGGTGGTATTTGATCACCTCTGCGGTTTTTATTTTTTGCGCTATAAATAAAAATAGAGCGACAATTTTGAAAAAAATTCAATATTTTTTACTTTTTGCTATAATAAATATCCCCCAAAAATATATAAAACATTTATTTTTTCCTCAGTTTAGGCCGATACGTATTCTTCTACCTATTTTTGGTAAAAAAAAATCGCAATAAGCGTTTATCGTTTATGCACAAAATTTATAGCGTTTACAAAATAGGGGATAGTTTTATTGCATTTTTATAAAATATATTTTTTTTACTACTAATGGCGGCGATCGGCGATTTTTTTCGTGACTGCGACATTATGGCGGACACTTCGGACAATTTTGACACATTTTTGGGACCATTGTCATTTTCACAGCAAAAAATTGTTTACTGTGAAAATGACAATTGCAGTTTGGGAGTTAACCACAAGGGGGCGCTGAAGGGGTTAAGTGTGACCTCATTTGTGTTTCTAACTGTAGGGTGGTGTGGCTGTAGGTGTGACGTCATTGATTGTGTTTCCCTATAAAAGGGATCACACGATCGATGACGGCGCCACAGTGAAGAACGGGGAAGCTATGTTTCCACACAGCTCTCCCCGTTCTTCAGTTCACTGGTCCCGCGGTCACAGAGCTTCGAACTGGGTTGCGGGCGCGCGTCCGCAACCCACGGCTGGGCTCTTAAAGAGGACGTACCTGTACGTGCTTGTGCCCAGCCGTGCCATTCTGCTGACGTATATGTGCAGGAGGCGGTCCTTAAGTGGTTAAGTTATCTTTGTAAACTGGATTTTTTAACATTCGCCAATTTACATTTTTGATGAAGGAAGTTCATGTTTATGTTGTAAGAAGAATACAATCCGTGGGGTGGATTCAGAAAGCAATTGCGTCTGCGTATACCATAGTTACGCAGCGCAATTGCTTACTTGCGCCGGTGTTTCGAATGCTCCTGATTCAGGAACCTCGATACGCCGACTGCAGCCTAAGATATGACTGGCATAAGGCTCTTATGCCGTCGTATCGTAGGCTGCATTCTTACGCAGGCCGCTAGGTGGTGTTCCCGTAGTGGTCAGCGTATAGTATGCAAATTGCATACTAACGCCGATTCACAACCCTACGCGAGCCCGGCGTACGCAGTTTACGTAGTTTCCGTTTGTCGGGTTCCGCGTAAGGCTGCTCCTGCTATTAGCAGGGGCAGCCAATGCTACGTTTACCCGTCGTTCCCGCTTCGCGAATTTAAAATTTAACATAGTTTGCGTAAGTGAATCGTGAATGGCGCTGGACGCCATTTACGTTCACTTTGAAGCAAATGACGTCCTTGCGACGTCATTTGCCGCAATGCACGTCGGGAAAGTTTCCCGACGGAGCATGCGCACTACGTTCGGCGCGGGAACGCGCCTAATTTAAATGATCCACGCCCCCTACGGGATCATTTAAATTACGCGCCCTTACTCCGGGCTGTTTTAAGGAGCGCCCGCGCAAATTACGTAGCTACTGCTTCATGAATGAAGCGTAGCGCAGATAATTTGCGTAGGCGCAGGGTAAAAACGGTACGCTGCGCCACCGTAAGAAGTGCGCAGCGGTACCTGAATCTACCCCCATGTTTCTAAGCACTATTTTATTGTCCTTTTTTTGCCCCACCTTCATGCCAACTAACAGGGCCCAGATTGAGACACACCAGGATCCCAATGCAAAAAAAAGTTTTACGGTTCAATGGTATGTCGCCATTAAACCTCCATCTTCTTGAAAATCATAAATGTTCTGGTGCAAATATTATCCACTTAGCGACTGCCCGGCCACATTGTACTGCAGACGGGTGGCCGCTGTATGCAAAGCGCTGTGCTGGTACATCCCCGCCTACCCCCAGCTTTAAGGCGCTTGCATGTTCTGCCCCACCCAGCTCCCTGTCAGCAAAAACCGGCCAATGATTCACACCTGGGACAAGCTGATCGGCTGTGTCCAATCACATCTGTGTTGAAATTCAACAGGGGTCTGTACAGAGGGAGTGTTCTGTCAGTGATGAGAAATAGAGAGATCATTAGTATAAAGCAATACACCTAGTTAAAGTGGTTGTAAAGTACATTTGTTAACGTTTACCTACAGGTAAAAGATCTGCCGCTGGGGGAACCTATAGTTAAGCCTATAATAAGGCTTACCTGTAGGTAAAAAAAATATCTCCTAAACCTTTACGGTTTTATTAGATATTCCCCTCGCAATGAGCCGCTGACTGCTGACAGCGGCGCATGCGCACAGGGAATTCTCGGCTGAAGGCCCGGCAGACGTCAGATCTTGCCGGAAAGAAGTCTCCCGCGCACGCATGCACGGGAGTGACGTCATCGAGGTTCCAGCTACTCACATCGCTGTAGCCGCAATACCCGGAAGACACGCCAAGGCAAGATGTCGTCTACCTCGGTGTGGACCAGGTGAGTTACCGATGCCTCGTTCTAAGGTAAGTATTTCATAATGAGCTAGTATGCAGTGCATACTAGCTCATTATGCCTTTTGCCTTACAGGGGTATTAAAAAATTGTGTCAGCGGGTTTACAACCGCTTTAACCACTTCCCGACCTCCTCATGTACATTTACGTCGGCAGAATGGCACGGACAGGCACATCCACGTACCTGTACGTCCTCTGCTAGACGTGGGTGGGGGGTCCGATCGGGACCCCCCCCCGGTACATGCGGAGGTCGGGTCCGCTCGGGGAGCGATCCGGGACGACGGCGCGGCTATTTGTTTATAGCCGCTCCGTCGCGATCGCTCCCCGGAGCTGAAGAACGGGGAGTGCTTCACTGTGTCGGCGCATCGATCGCGTCATCCCCTTTATAGGGAGACACGATCAATGACGTCATTCCTACAGCCACACCCCCCTACACTAGTAAACACATACACAGTGATCCCTAACTCCTACAGCGCCCCCTGTGTTTAACTCCCAAACTGCAACTGTCATTTTCACAATAAACAATGCAATTTAAATGCATTTTTTGCTGTGAAAATGACAATTGTCCCAAAAATGTGTCAAAATTGTCCGAAGTGTCCGCCATAATGTCGCAGTCACGAAAAAAATTGCTGATCGCCGCCATTAGTAGTAAAACAAAAATAATAAATAAAAATGCAAAAAAACTATCCCCTATTTTGTAAACGCTATAAATTTTGCGCAAACCAACCGATAAACGATTATTGCGATTTTTTTTTACCAAAAATAGGTAGAAGAATACGTATCGGCCTAAACTGAGGAAAAAAAAATGTTATATATGTTTTTGGGGGATATTTATTACAGCAAAAAGTAAAAAATATTGCATTTTTTTCAAAATTGTCGCTCTATTTTTGTTTATAGTGCAAAAAATAAAAACTGCAGAGGTGATCAAATACCACCAAAAGAAAGCTCTATTTGTGGGGAAAAAAAGACGCCAATTTTGTTTGGGAGCCACTTCGCACGACCGCGCAATTGTCTGTTAAAGCGACGCAGTCCCGAACTGTAAAAACCCCTTGGGTCTTTAGGCAGCATTTTGGTCCGGGGCTTAAGTGGTCAAGGAACATATTTAACCCCTTAGATCGCCTTAGATGTTAACCCCTCTCCCAGCCAGTGTCATATTTTTAGCATTGATCACTGTATTAGTGTCACTGGTGATGTCAGTGGCAATTAGTTAGTTCCCCCAGCGGCAGATCGCACTATCACAGTCCCAATATAAGTCGTTTATTTCCGCTATTTGTAGTATAATACAAATAATAAAAAATAAAAAAATTCCAGTACATATCCCATATTTTGTAGGCGCTATAACTTTCAAGCAAACCAATCAATATACACTTATTGATGATAGGACCAGTGCAACAGGTGGGGAAATAGCTGAAGTCGATCTTTTGTGGCTTACCCTACAGCAGCTAAAAGGGGGCTAATAATGGTGGTGTAATATAACGTGAGGTCAGAGGTCATTAAATGTACCACTTATCAACTATGTGTTCACTAACTTTACCCATAGCACCCTCCGAGAATAGATATAACAGAGAATATATGTGTGTGTGTGTATATATATATATATACACATACTTGAGGACTGGAGTTGAGAAACACAGCATATACAGTGCCCACAGCAGGACACTGACCCCATATACAGTGCCCACAGCAGGACACTGACCCCATATACAGTGCCCACAGCAGGAGAGTTCCCTCTTTAAAGTGCCAGTGCAGAACAGTGGCCCCTTAGAGTGCTCAGAGCAGGAGAGTTCCCCCCGCTGATGTCTGTCTGTGAAATGATGTGGGAAGGGGCGGGGTTGGGCTGCGCCGCAGCTCAATTCCTATTGGCAGCCACCCGGCTGGCTCCTCCACTGTCCACTCTGTTCTATAATGGCGGCAAAGAGAGTCTCTGCTGCTGGGGCATCATACCTTTTTTTTTTTTTTTTTCTTCTTCTTCTTTTCACTTCAGACTTAACCATTTACCGGAGGAAGGTGGCGAGATTTTCCCGCCGTTCATTTGCCCAACAAATCTCCTTCTGGTATTGCATCATATGTGGTAGTTTTTATTTGTAAATTTATATATATATATATATATATATATATATATATATATATATATATATATATATTTTTTTTTTTAAGTAACCCTTTAACCCTTTAGTGCCTTCGTGGCCCTTCAACCCCCCTTCCCTCCCCACCCCCTGTACCTCCAGTTACCTTTCTGTATCTTCTATTCAGTCTTCTCTTCTATCTAGTTACTTTCTTAAATTGTATCACGCCCTGGATATCTAAAAAATCATACCCTATGCCCTATGCACCCATTAACTCCGCAAATACCATGGAATGTTTGAACTCTGACCACTTTGCCCATGTCTTTTCATATTCCTCTAAGCCGTCTGTGTCACTTAGCCTTAGGGATTCTAAGTTTTGAATCGAGTTTATTTTGTTACACCATTCTTTAATGGGGGGACTTTCCTTGTCTTGCCAGTGACTGGCTATTAGACTTTTAGCAGCTGTTAGAAGATGGGGTAAAAGACTTTTTTGATATTGTTTCATAGGTAATCTGATCCTTTGGTGCAAGCATCCCCATGGATCATCTGGAATCTCTATGTCCGTTATTTTAGTGATTAACTGTCTAATCCTTCTCCAGAACCACTTAATTTTTGGACATTGCCACCATATATGCGCCATATTTCCGATCTGTCTACATCCTCACCAGCACAATTCTGAGGCCTCCTTCTTATATTTATGAGCCTTGTCTGGGGTGATATACCATTGCGTCAGACATTTGTAATTTAGTTCGATTATTTTACTATTAGCTGACGAGGTATGCACTCTTCTCCATATTTGTTTTAATTCGAGGAGACTCACAGAGGATCCCAATTCTTCCTCCCATTTTTTGATATATGGTGGAATGTCCAAATGACCCACTTCTATTAGACATTTATAAATTTTTGAAATAACTCCTTTCCCTGAGTCCCCCTGACAAATTCTCTCCAGGGGACGTAGGTTTTCCACGGATCTATGTGGCTGTGGAAGGGCCTCAAAAAAGTGTTTTACTGACCATATCGCCATTCGTTTATCTCTATTACCTCCCCTCTGGCCTTTAATTCCTCATAGGTACCTAATTTGTCTTGCGTCATGACATCCTTCAACTGAGCATTTTTTTTTTTTTAATCCATTTCCCAGAAATTTTCTCTAACCCTGGTGTAAAATATTTTGAGTCATTTAATGGCATAAATGGTGAGTTAAAATCCAATTTTTCCCTCTTATGAACTTTGTCCCAAATTTTGATAGCGTGCCTTGTAATGCTATGTGATTGTTTATCTAACTCCCTATATTTATCTGGAATCCAGATAATACTCCCTAAACGAGCCTTGCTCATATGGTATTCCATTCTTACCCACCTTTTTTGCTTGGTGTCCCTAATCCAGTCTATCACTCTTGTGAGAATTACTGCTTCATAATAACTTCTTATATCTGGTGCTCCCCATCCCCCTTGTGTCTTATTTTTTTTTAAAGTTGCCCAACTAATACGTGCTTTTTTGCCCTGCCAAACAAATTTTAATAAAATCGTTTGTAGGGTCTTAAAGTACATCTGAGGTAGAGCGATCGGTATGGGGCATCATACCTGATCTAAGGAGGGACTCCGCTGGGAAAGCCTGATGTGAGGGGGGACTTCGCTGGGAATGCATGATGTAAGGGGGGACTCCGCTGGGAATGCCTGATGTGAGGGGGGACTTCGCTGGGAATGCATGATGTAAGGGGGGACTCCGCTGGGGATGCCTGATGTGAGGGGGGACTTCGCTGGGAATGCATGATGTAAGGGGGGACTCCGCTGGGAATGCCTGATGTGAGGGGGGACTTCGCTGGGAATGCCTGATGTAAGGGGGGACTCCGCTGGGAATGCCTGATGTAAGGAGGGACTTTGCTGGGAATGCCTGATGTAAGGAGGGACTTTGCTGGGAATGCCTGATGTAAGGAGGGGCTCCGCTGGGGACACCTCATGTAAGGAGGGGCTCCGCTGGGGACACCTGATGTAAGGAGGGGCTCTGCTGGGGACACCTGATGTAAAGAGGAGCGCCGCTGGGGACATCTGAAGTAAGGAGGGGCTCCGCTGGCAATGCCTGATGTAAGGAGGAGCGCCGCTGGGGACATCTGAAGTAAGGAGGGGCTCCGCTGGCAATGCCTGATGTAAGGAGGAGCGCCGCTGGGGACATCTGATGTAAGGAGGGGCTCTGCTGGGGACATCTGATATAAGGAGGGGCTCTGCTGGGGACATCTGATATAAGGAGGGGCTCCGCTGGGAATTCCTGATGTAAGGAGGGACTCCGGGCTTCCACTGATTCTGCATTATGGTGAGTTGAATAATTTCATTCTATATTACAATGTATTAATAGAAATAATGCACTTTAATCATCCTGACACCATAACAACCATGGTGCCGGGATGATTGAAGAGCCCACACCAGGTGTTTGGAGTATCTTTATCAGCTGATTGTTAAACTTTCTAGAATACACATATTTCTATTGTGGTGTAGGATCTGGGCCTGCTGTCCCTCCATCCCTCTTTCTTTCTCTTTCTTTCTCTCCCTCTTTCTTTCTTTCTCTCCCTCTTTCTTTCTTTCTGTAGCGCCCTACTCCTGAAGAACAGGCGCTGCTCTAAATTTAATGGGGGTCTGAGCTGTTATTTGGTTTGGACCAGAATGATTATGGGCAATTTAGCCTCTGTTCTAGCCATGGCTGTGCTGGGAGTATCCACCATTGATCGCCTGGGGATGTTGTTACCACCCTAGGCCAAGGGTGGCAGCAACCAGGTCATGGTCCATTGAGTGCCCCCCTCGGCAGCCAATCAGTGGAAGTGGTCGCCCCGCTGTGCATGCTGGGGAGGGGTACTTAAGGGACGGAAGCCATTGGTGCAAGGTCATTCGTCCGTCCGCACCTCGTGGCCCGCCTGGCCAGGGGTGCGCATTGTGAATCCTAGCTCTGGGACTACGTTGGCCCACGGCTGCAGCTTCGTCTGGTGGGCCCAGTTGTCTGGCTGGGGCCTGGACCATGCAAGAGGCTGCTACCTTGGGAGAAGGCCTGGAAATTGCATCTAAGGATCCACCATACACGAGAGGCCTGACAGTGTCGCCTGTCGAATCTAAACGTTCTAGTGAAGAAAAGCTAAAGAGATCAGGGTGCTGAATCCTGTGACAGAGGATTCCGGACCAAAACATCTCACCTACAAAGGAAGGTCTGTGGCAGAGACTGTACTTTATTTCGTTTCGCCATCCCGGCTCCTGGGCCAGTGAGAGGGACCTATCCGGGTGAGCAATACCCACTCTGGCTAGAGTGGCAACGAGAACTGTATGCTGGAAGCAGGAGTGTTTCCTTACTTGTGACTATACACCTGAACCTACCTACCCTTCCACCCCTCATCCTTCTTTTCTACTAAAGTTCTCCCAAATAAACCAAAAGAGAAAAGAGGTACATTGTGTGTGGACATTGAAACTCTTCGGACTCTCCTTTCACCCTGGACAGCGAGAACATAGAGGTAACGTGCCACCCAAAATATAACCAGCAGCTCCTGCGGGGGTAGTGCTTTCTTTTCTTTTTTTCTTTCTTTCGGCTCCTTAGATCTGTGTCTAAGGGAAGACCTTGCTACCTTTTTTCGTCTCTGATGAATAGGCAAGCCCTCGAAACGCATCAGTCTGTTGTACTGCTGGAAACTTGGTCTGTTATGTGATATGTTTTAGCGTGGACCTAAAGCCGCTGTCTTTTTTAATGAAAATCAGTGACACAAGGGTCAATTTGTGAGTATAATACTTACCTTTTTACTTATTAAAAACTTTTTGAGGATAATGCACTAGGCCTATGTGCCCTCTGTTTAACCACTTAAGGACCGCCTCCTGCACATATACGTCGGCAGAATGGCACGGCTGGGCATAAGCACGTACCTGTACATCCTCTTTAAGTGCGCAGCCATGGGTCGCGGGCGCGCGCTCCCACGACCCAGTCCGAAGCTCCGTGACCGCGGGACCCGATCGCCGCTGGAGTCCCGTGATCGGTCCCTGGAGCTGAAGAACGGGGAGAGCTGTGTGTAAACACAGCTTCCCCATTCTTCACGGTGGCGCCGTCATCTATCGTGTGTTCCCTTATATAGGGAACCACAATCAATGATGTCACACCTACAGCCACACCCCCCTACAGTTAGAAACACAGATGAGGTCATACATAACCCCATCAGTGCCCCCTTGTGGTTAACTCCCAAACTGCAATTGTCATTTTCACAATAAACAATGCATTTTAAATGCATTTTTTGCTGTGAAAATGACAATGGTCCCAAAAATGTGTCAAAATTGTCCGAAGTGTCCGCCATAATGTCGCAGTCACGAAAGAAATCGCTGATCGCCGCCATTAGTGGTAAAAACATTTTTTTTTTTATAAAAATGCAATAAAACTATCCCCTATTTTGTAAACACTAAGGCCTTGTACACACGAGAGGATTTCCGCTAGAAACGGTCCGCCGGACCGTTTCCAGCGGATAAATCCTCTGGCGGATTTTGATCTGATGGCTGTACACATCATCAGATCAAAATCCCCGCGGAATACATCCGCGGTGACGTGGCCGCGACGATGACGCGGCGACGTGCGCGACCCTAGAAGGTAAATACTTCCACGCATGCGTCAAATCATTACGACGCATGCGAGGGATGGGATCGGACGGACTTATCCGGTGAGTCTGTACAGACGACCGGATAAGTCCGGCGGACAGGATTCCAGCGGATAGATTTCCTGCAAAATTCCTGAAAATAGGCTTCCTCCGGCGTCAAAAAATAAAATAAAGGTATACTGTAGCTCACGCTCGTATGCTGGATTTAATGGTAGAAACTTGTTTCTTAGGGTGAACCACCGCTTTAATAAACACTAAAAGGTTGGAACTCCCTTTAAAGCGGGGGTTCACCCATCAATTTAACAGTTTGAAAAAGCAGTTACATTCCTGGCATGCCGGGAATGCTAACTGTCACATTGGTTGTGCTCTCAACCAAACTGTCAAACCATCCAATGGCTGGTGTCATAACTGATCACATGTGCAGCATCATGGCAGTTGAAGATTAAACAGAGGCCAAGACGCGCCTTAGCAGCCGTCAATCAACTCCTCTTCGCTTAGAAATGCCCATTCCCCGCAGGATTCCCCACTCGGAGCCGGAAAACAAGGGCTCATATAACGATAAGTACAAGTAAAAAAAAGAAAAAACAGCATACTGCAGATGTTAGCAGTATGCTAAAGCTAATGTCAAAAAGTGGATTTTTGGGTGAACCTCCGCTTTAAGATGCATATTCCTTTGTAAGCAGAGTAGTAGTTCAAACTTAGCAGTAGATGGCACTGTTTCATTAGAACTTATTCAAGTGAATCACGGGTTCAAATCAACGTAGCATGCTAGATAACGTGGAGCATTGCTGCTCTGCTGTCTGCAGTCTCATGAGTTTGGTGGAATATGAAATACTAATTGGAAAGAGTTTTTTAGGCCTTTTTCAGAAGGGACGCAGTCCTTACCACCCTCTGAAAAGCAGTCTGTAATAGACCACTTTTGAGAGGGAGATGGAGCAGCTGCTGAAAGGCATAGAGCAAGGTGCTACTGACACCTGTTGTGTGTTTTTTTTCGCTTTTTTAAATTACTAAACTGATTTTACACTACAGGGCCTTATTACAACTGTGAGCCAAGTGCTTAGCTCGAAGTTGCAGTGTGACCCCGTTGTAGGAGTTTTCATTCTCCAGTGATTGTCCTATGAGGCTGCAGGACCCCTGACCCTCTATCTGGACAGTGTTGATTGGCCCTGTGCCGATCACATTCACCCTCCCAAGGAAAAAAAACCTCTAGCAATACACACCAAACTGAGCATGTGCAGCCGTCCCCCCCAAGTCTCTGTTCTTTTAGGAGAGGAATTGGGGACTGTGGAAGAAGGTGAGGATCTTTCGGAAGCTCCCTATAACACCATGCAGCTCGCTGAAGTATACTGTCACACTGAGCCTGCTCCAACCCCGGCCATATTTTCTCTCCACTATGTCTACTCCAATCAATCAGACGGCTCACTAGAGCCGCCTGGTAGTATCTATAGATGTCTGGGGCTGATACCCAGGGCCGGCCTTTGCGGTGTGCGGACAGTGCGATCGCTCAGGGCGCCATAGCAACAAGGGCGCCTGGCGACCGCAAAGATTTTTTAATTCGCCCGCGTATTAAGTAGTGGGCGGGGGGGTGTGCCGCACACTGTGGGTGTCAGGCCGGCGCCCCCCCCCCCCCCCCGCGACTAAAGAGGACCTTTCCGGGTGGCATGGCGTGGTGCCGGGTGCCTGGCTTTGCAGGGGGGGTGCCGTGCAAGCCGCATCCCAGCGAGCCGTCGGCACACCCGGGACCTGGCCGCAGTGATCCCCCTTCTCCTTAGGCAGCTCCGCGGGCCTGAGTCTCGGCTGCCTGTGACTGTCTCAGTCACGCAGCCGAGCAGTGAAGCCTCCTCCCCCTTGCCTGTACTGTGTGTGCAGCACGCGGCAAGCAGGTTATCTGAGCCTGCTTGCTTTACAGGGCTGAAGGGGGGGGGGGGGGTCGTCTGTATTTTAGGGGGGGGGGGGTTCTTTATTGTAGGGGGGTCTGCACTGTAGGGTGTGATCTGTATTGTGGGTGGGGGGTTGTTTTCTGTATTGTGGGGGGGGGGTTCTTTATTGTTGGGGGGGGGGGGTCTGCTGCATTGTAGGGGTTGATCTGTATTGTGGGGGGGGGGGGTTGTTTTCTGAATTGTGTGTGTGTGTGGGGGGGTCTTTATTGTTGGGGGGGGTCTGCACTGTAGGGTTTGATCTGTATTGGGGGGGGGGGGTGTTTTCTGGATTGTGTGTGTGTGGGGGGGTTCTTTATTGTTGGGGGGGGGGTCTACACTGTAGGGGTTGATCTGTATTGTAGGGGGGGTGTTTTCTGTATTGTGGGGGGGTTCTTTATTGTAGGGGGTGTTCTGTAATGTGGGGGGGTTCTTTATTGTAGGGGGGTCTGCACTGTAGGAGTGGTCTATTGTAGGGGGGGTGTTCTTTACTGTTGGGGGGTCTGCACTGTAGGGGTGGTCTATTGTAGGGGGGGGGGGGGGTCTGAATTGTAGAGGGGGTTCTGTATTGTAAGGAGAGATCTGTATTTTAGGGGGAGGGGGTATGCACTGTACGGGGGTCTGCGTAACATGCAGGGGGTCCAGAACTGTTAGGGGGGTGTCTGTGTTACATATAGGTGTCCGGGGCTGTGTAATGTAAAGGTGTGCAGGGTGCTGTGTAATGTAAAGGGGCCCAGAGGTGCAGGGTGCTATGTAATGTAAGGGACCCAGTGGTGCAAGGTGCTGTGTAGTGTAAAGGGGTCCAGAGGTGCAGGGTGCTGTGTAATGTAACGAGGTGCAGGGTGCTGTGTAATGTAAAGGGGCCCAGAGGTGCAGGGTGCTGTGTAATGTAAAGGGGCCCAGAGGTGCAGGGTGCTGTGTAATGTAAGGGGCCCAGTAGTGCAAGGTGCTGTGTAGTGTAAAGGGGTCCAGAGGTGCAGAGTGCTGTGTAATGTAAAGGGGTCCAGAGATGCAGGGTGCTGTGTAATGTAAAGGGGTCCAGAGCTGTGGGGTGCTGTGTAATGTAAGGGGCCCAGTGGTGCAAGGTGCCGTGTAATGTAAAGGGGCCCATCCAGAGGTGCTATGTAATGTAAAGGGGTCCAGAAGTGCAGGGGGCTTTGTAATGTAATGGGGCCCAAAGGTGCTGTGTAATGTAATGGGGTTCAGAGGTGCAGGGGGCTGTGTAATGTAATGGGGTGCAGGGTGCTGTATAATGTAAAGGGGCCCAGAGGTGCTGTGTAGTGTAAAGGGGTGCAGGGTGCTGTGTAATGTAAAGGGGCCCAGGGGTGCAGGGTGCTGTGTAATGTAAAGGGGCCCAGAGGTGCAAGGTGTGGTGTAAAGGGGCCCAGAGGTGCAAGGTGCTGTGTAATATAAAGGGGTCCATTGGTGCAGGGTGCTGTGTAATGTAAAGGGACCCAGAGGTGCAGGGTGCTGTGTAATGTAAAGGGGGCCAGAGGTGCAGGGTGTTTTGTAATGTAAAGGGGACCAGAGGTTCAGGGTGCTGTGTAATATAAAGGGGTCCATTGGTGCAGGGTGATGTGTAATGTAATGGGGTCCAGAGGTGCAGGGTGCTGTGTAATGTAAAGGCGCCCAGAGGTGCTGTGTAATGTAAAGGGGTCCAGAGGTGCAGGGTGCTGTATAATGTAATGGGGTCCAGAGGTGCAGGGTGCTGTGTAATGTAAAGGCGCCCAGAGGTGCTGTGTAATGTAAAGGGGTCCAGAGGTGCAGGGTGCTGTATAATGTAATGGGGTCCAGAGGTGCAGGGTGCTGTGTAATGTAAAGGCGCCCAGAGGTGCTGTGTAATGTAAAGGGGTCCAGAGGTGCAGGGTGCTGTGTAATGTAAAGGGGCCCAGAAGTGCTGTGTAATGTAAAGGGGACCAGAGGTGCAGGGTGCTGTGTAATGTAAAGGGGCCCAGAAGTGCTGTGTAATGTAAAGGGGCCCAGAAGTGCTGTGTAATGTAAAGGGGACCAGAGGTGCAGGGGCTGTGTAATGTAAAGGGGTCCAGAGGTGCAGGGTGTTGTGTAATGTAAAGGGGCCCAGAGGTGCAGGGGCTGTGTAATGTAAAGGGGTCCAGAGGTGCAGGGTGTTGTGTAATGTAAAGGGGCCCAGAGGTGCTGTGTAATGTAAAGGGGTCCAGAGGTGCAGGGGGCTGTGTAATGTAAAGGGGTCCAGAGGTGCAGGGTGCTGTGTAGTGTAAAGGGGCCCAGAGGTGCTGTGTAATGTAAAGGGGTCCAGAGGTGCAGGGGGCTGTGTAATGTAAAGGGGTCCAGAGGTGCAGGGTGCTGTGTAGTGTAAAGGGGTGCAGGGTGCTGTGTAATGTAAAGGGGTCCAGAGGTGCAGGGTGCTGTGTAGTGTAAAGGGGCCCAGAGGTGCTGTGTAATGTAAAGGGGTCCAGAGGTGCAGGGGGCTGTGTAATGTAAAGGGGTCCAGAGGTGCAGGGTGCTGTGTAATGTAGAGAGGTCCAGAGCTGTGGGGTGCTGTGTAATGTAGAGAGGTCCATTGGTGCAGTTGTGGAGAGAGGGTACACAGTAGTGACAGAGATATTGAAGGATGCAGGGGGCACAGTGGGGTGTTTTTACATTTTTACCGGGGGGCAGATATAGAATCCGCCCCGGTTGCCAAATGCTCAAGGTACACCTGGCAGGCCACAGGCGGATTCTGCCGGAAAGACGGCATGGCGGCTGTCCTTGCCTTGCTATGAGGAGCTCATATGCAATGCGCACTGAAAAGACAAAGGAGGGCAAAAATCCACAGAAGCAGGCAGCGGATGTGAAAACTTTTTTCTGTAAGTAAATTATTTTTTTATAAGTGCAGTGTACTGCTTAATGTCTGTTTTGTATTTTCTTTTTTAAATAGGGTGTTTCTTAAAGGAACTGTAAATGCAAAAGTTAAAAAATACTTTATTGTAATTATGTTTGATATTTGATAGTAAATTTACAGGTAGTGGTATTATACCATGTGATTTACTTTATATGTGGAGTTATTATAGCGTGTGATTTACTTTATATGTGGCGTTATTATAGCGTGTGATTTACTTTATATGTGGCGTTATTATAGCGTGTGATTTACTTTATATGTGGCGTTATTATAGCGTGTGATTTACTTTATATGTGGCGTTATTATAGCGTGTGATTTACTTTATATGTGGCGTTATTATAGCGTGTGATTTACTTTATATGTGGCGTTATTATAGCGTGTGATTTACTTTATATGTGGCGTTATTATAGCGTGTGATTTACTTTATATGTGGCGTTATTATAGCGTGTGATTTACTTTATATGTGGCGTTATTATACCGTGTGATATACAGTATATGTGGCGTTATTATAGCGTGTGATTTACTTTATATGTGGCGTTATTATAGCGTGTGATTTACTTTATATGTGGCGTTATTATAGCTTGTGATTTACTTTATATGTGGCGTTATTATACCGTGTGATATACAGTATATGTGGCGTTATTATAGCGTGTGAATAAAAGTTGTATTTTTATCATAGCTTGTAATCTTTTTGTTGGGAACTTAACGGAATGGAAGGCTTTAAATGGAGCCGGTATTGGAGAAATGGGTGTGGTCACCGAGGGGTGTGGTTACCAAGGGGCGTGGTTACTGAGGGGCGTGGTCACTAGGGGGCGCTGTAAAGCTTTCTCGCACAGGGCGCCTAAAGGCCTAAGGCCGGCCCTGCTGATACCCCTCCGTCTCATTTAGCCAGTGACAGTATACATCCCTTAAAGCGGGAGTTCACCCATTTAAAAAAAAAAAAAAAATCTCCCCTTAGCTTCCTGCTCGTTCGGTCTAGGGGAATCGGCTATTTATATTAAAATATGTGCAGTACTTACCCGTTTTCGAGCTGCATCTTCTTCCGTCGCTTCCGGGTATGGGTCTTCGGGAGCGGGCGTTCCTTCTTGATTGACATTCTTCCGAGAGGCTTCCGACGGTCGCATCCATCGCGTCACTCGTAGCCGAAAGAAGCCGAACGTCGGTGCGGCTCTATACTGCGCCTGCGCACCGACGTTCGGCTTCTTTCGGAAAATCGTGACGCGATGGATGCGACCGTCGGAAGCCTCTCGGAAACCTGTCAATCAAGAAGGACCGCCCATTCCCGAAGCCCATACCCGGAAGCGACGGAGAGGATGCGTCTCGTAAACGGGTAAGTACTGCACATGTTTTAAAATAAATAGCCGATTCCCCTAGTAATAACGAGCAGGAATCTAAGGGGGAAAAGTGCCCTCTAAGGGTGAACCCCCGCTTTAACTTTTGGGCGTTTATTTGTCCATATAAATCTGTCAAACAAAGATTGTACCTGCTTAACCACTTAAGGACCGCCTAACGCCGATATACGTCGGCAGAATGGCACGGCTGGTTCGAAGCTCCGTAACCGCGGCACTCGTGGACCCGATCTCCGTTGGAGTCCCGCGATCGGCCCCCGGAGCTGAAGAAAGGGGAGAGCTGTGTATAAACACAGCTTCCCCGTTCTTCACTGTGGCGCTGTCATCGATCGTGTGTTCCCTTATATAGGAAATCACAATCGATGACGTCACACCTACAGCCACACCCCCCTACAGTTAGAAACACAGATGAGGTCATACATAACCCCATCAGCGCCCCCTTGTGGTTAACTCACAAACTGCAATTGTAATTTTCACAGTAAACAATGCATTTTAAATGCATTTTTTGCTGTGAAAATGACAATGGTCCCAAAAATGTGTCAAAATTGTCCGAAGTGTCCGCCATAATGTCGCAGTCACGGAAAAAAATCGCTGATCGCCGCCATTAGTAGTAAAAAAAATAATTAATAAAAATGCAATAAAACTATCCCCTATTTTGTAAACGCTATAAATTGTGCGCAAACCAATCGATAAACGCTTATTGCGATTTTTTTTTACCAAAAATATGTAGAAGAATACGTATCGGCCTAAACTAAGAAAAAAAATAGTTTTTTTAGATATTTTTGGGGGATATTTATTATAGCAGCAAGTAAAAAATATTGCATTTTTCTCAAAATTGTCGCTCTATTTTTGTTTATAGCGCAAAAAATAAAAACCGCAGAGGTGATCAAATACCACCAAAAGAAAGCTCTATTTGTGGGAAAAAAAAGGAGGCCAATTTTGTTTGGGAGCCACGTCGCACAACCCCGCAATTATCAGTTAAAGCGACGCTGTGCCGAATCGCAAAAAGGGGCCTGGTCCTTTAGCTTCATTTTGGTCCGGGTGTTAAGTGGTTAAAGAAAGTTTTAGGTATATCGATGGGGAGTGTCTGAAAATGGTACAGGAACTTCGGCAGGATGTTCATTTGACTTTACATAGTTCTTTTGTTCAAAGTTGGTCGAAATGAACTATTTAAAGTAGGGCTGTTATTGATTACAATTTTTGTGTTCGATTAATGTTTTTTTTTTTTATATTTTTTTTTTATCGATTAAGCGACTAATTTCGATTAACCACTTAAGGACCGGACCAATATGCTGCTACATGACCCAAGGGTTTTTTACAATTCGGCACTGCGTCGCTTTAACAGACAATTGCGCGGTCGTGCGACATGGCTCCCAAACAAAATTGGCGTCCTTTTTTTCCCCACAAATAGAGCTTTCTTTTGGTGGTATTTGATCACCTCTGCGGTTTTTATTTTTTGCGCTATAAACAAAAATAGAGCGACAATTTTGAAAAAAATGCAATATTTTTTACTTTTTGCTATAATAAATATCCCCCAAAAACATATATACATTTTTTTTCCTCAGTTTAGGCCGATACGTATTCTTCTACCTATTTTTGGTAAAAAAAAAATCGCAATAAGCGATCGGTTTGCGCAAAATTTATAGCGTTTACAAAATAGGGGATAGTTTTATTGCATTTTTATTAATTTTTTTTTTTTTACTACTAATGGCGGCGATCAGTGATTTTTTTCGTGACTGCGACATTATGGTGGACACTTCGGACAATTTTGACACATTTTTGGGACCATTGTCATTTTCACAGCAAAAAATGCATTTAAATTGCATTGTTTATTGTGAAAATGACAGTTGCAGTTTGGGAGTTAAACACAGGTGGCGCTGTAGGAGTTAGGGTGCACCTAGTGTGTGTTTACAACTGTAGGGGGGTGTGGCTGTAGGACTGACGTCATCGATCGTCTCCCTATAAAAGGGATGACTCGATCAATGCAGCGCCATTGTGAAGCACGGGGAAGCCGTGTTTACATACGGCTCTCCCCGTTCTTCAGCTCCGGGGAGCGATCGCGACGGAGCGGCTATAAACGAATAGCCGCGCCGTCGTCCCGGATCGCTCCCCGAGGGAATCCAACCGCCGCATGTATCGGGGGGGTCCCGATCGGACCCCCGACCCGCGGAAAGGCAGGGACGTACATGTACGCCAATGTGCCTGTACGTGCCATTCTGCCGACGTATATCTACATGTGGCGGTCGGGAAGCGGTAATTATAACGCACATACAGATCCAACTACTTTTAGCTGATCTCCTTGCAGGCCGATTCCCAGTGCAGCTACCAACCACTGGAAAAATGGATAGCAGGATACAAAAAACACACAAAAGCAGCGCTTGATGGGAATAGCATTAAAACTTTTATAGTCTTCAAGTAGGTAACCAAATAAATATTGCACTGAAGATAAAATCGATGTAGCTACCAAAACTGTAAAAATAGTGCGAGTAATACCAAACGGTAGCAAAAGCAGTCATAAAAACATGTAGCCAAGTATGATACTGGTAAAAAAATGTGTACAACGATACCACTGCTGAATCCAGATGAGGAGAGGTAATCATCAGTCCGTCGGCATGTAGATGTCCCATGAAGGGAACTATCACAACTCCCAGTGGATGGCTGTAGAATCCCAGGTTGATAGAGGGAAGTGATAGAGGGAAGTGTAACAGCCCTTGTGTGTGGCAGATAGTGAGGTCCCGCTGGCATGTAGATATGAAGGCACAGCAAAGGATCCCTTCAGATGGACACGGCAAGACCTGCCTGTGTGTGTGACGTTACTGGATCTCCGACAGAACTCCCTGAAGGCCCAGAAGCCGGCGGAGAGGTGAGTACCAATCAAAAGAATGTTGATCGATCAAAAAAATTAAAGATTAATCGATGAATTATTGGTAATTTTCACAGCCCTAATTTAAATTCAAAAGAAAGGTAAATAAGGCTTTCATTTATGGTTGAGTCATCAGGATTCACGTGAAGGCAAAGTCATATCACAATATTTATTGTGGTGAACCAAAAGAATGAAGGAATTTTAAGTGAGAATGGCTGCCTATGGGATACTGTCAAATGTATCTCCTAAATAGACACTAAAGAATCAATGGGCCAGATTCACGTAGCTCAGTGGATCTATAGATCCGCTCGATCTACGTGAATTAAGATCCGCTCCCGCAAGTTTAGGAGGCGAGTGGCTAATTTACAAACCACTTACCTCCAAACTTGCGACGGCGGATCCTAAATCCCCCAGCGGAATTCAAATTCCGCGGCTAGGGGAGTGTCATATTTAAATCAGGCGCGTTCCCGCGCCGATTTAAATGCGCAGGCGCCGTCCGCGAAATTTCCCGGCGTGCATTGCTCCCACTGACGTCGCTAGGACGTCAGTGGTTGCGACGTTTACGTAAACGACGTCCGTCCGTATTTGAGAACGACTTACGCAAACGACGTTAAAAGATTTAAATTAGACGCGGGAACGTCGGCTATACTTAACATTGGCTGCGCCTGATAAAAGAAAGGGTAAGTATACGACGGAAAACCGCTACGGAAACGACGTAAGAACACTGCGACGGGTCCGCGTACGTTCGTGAATTTGCGTATATCGCTGATTTACATATTATTTTTCGTAAAACAGCGGGACCGCCCCCGGCGCCATTTTTAAATTGAAAAAAAGATCCGACAGTGTAACACATTGTAACACTGTCGGATCTTAGCCCTATCTATGCGTATCTGATTCTATGAATCAGGCGCATAGATAGGACCAGTGTAAGTCAGAGATACGATGGTGTATCTGTAGATAATACACCGTCGTATCTCTTTGTGAATCTGGCCCAATATGTCTAATAAAAAAAACCCATGCAGTTCCAGCTGTTTGCTTTTCAGAGCCAAGGAGCATGTGATATTCGAATTCTTTTTATTGCCAAGTGAAGTGACTCAGGCCTGCTGAGTGCCGGGATATATCCATGTAGTCATACTCCAGTCTTGCCTGTTACTGGGAGTAGGTGCAGCAATTATCAAGCTGACAAGTCACAGGTTTGTGCTTCAGTTGGGAGTGACATTGCGTGACACTCTATAAAGAAACAGGTCTGCTGTTAGCCATTCGGGCTAAAGTTCACAAAACAGAGGGTTGGTATATAGAAACGAGGGAACTGAAGTCACCACCCTTTTTACAAACATAAATGCAGTATAAGATAAGCAATCAGTATCAGAAGAACAGACAGTGAAGACGCCTAAGTCTTCTGAAAAGAAGCTGGGTGACAATGGGGTTTATTTACAAAAGGCAAATCCACTTTACACTAGCGAAAACGAGTAGGAAAAATGCAGCGCTAATTATATGTGTACAAGAATATTAACCACTTAAGGACCGGACCAATACGCAGCTAAATGACCCAAGGGGTTTTTACAATTCGGCACTGCGTCGCTTTAACAGACAATTGCGCGGTCGTGCGACGTGGCTCACAAACAAAATTGGCGTCCTTTTTTCCCCACAAACAGAGCTTTCTTTTGGTGGTATTTGATCACCTCTGCGGTTTTTATTTTTTGCGCTATAAACAAAAATAGAGCGACAATTTTGAAAAAAAATGCAATATTTTTTACTTTTTGCTATAAGAAATATCTCCCAAAAACATATCTATTTTTTTCTCAGTTTAGGCCGATACCTATTCATTTACCTATTTTTGGTAAAAAAAAAATCGCAATAAGCGTTTATCGATTGGTGTGCGCAAAATTTATAGCGTTTACAAAATAGGGGATAGTTTTATTGCATTTTTATTAATTTTTTTTTTTTACTACTAATGGCGGCGATCAGCGATTTTTTTCGTGACTGCGACATTATGGCGGACACTTCGGACAATTTTGACACATTTTTGGGACCACTGTCATTTTCACAGCAAAAAATGCATTTAAATTGCATTGTTTATTGTGAAAATTACAGTTGCAGTTTGGGAGTTAACCACAGGGGGCGCTGTAGGAGTTAGTGTTCACTTTGTGTGTGTTTACAACTTTAGGGGGGTGTGGCTGTAGGACTGACGTCATCGATCGAGTCTCCCTTATATAAGGGATCACTCGATCGATATGCCGCCACAGTGAAGCACGGGGAAGCCGTGTTTACATACGGCTCTGTCATGGTCTTACCTCTCTCCTGTCTCCTTCGTTTGACATGTGATCTCCAACGTGTTTCATGTCTCCCTGTTGAAGCCACTGTGGGCAATCATGAGGAGTATGAGGTGAGCAATATCCTGGACTCACGCCTGGTCCGCGGTCGGGTGCAGTTTTTGGTCCACTGGCGTGGTTATGGTCCAGAGGAGCGTTCCTGGGTTCCCTCCGCAGATGTCCATGCTCCTGCCTTGCTCCGAGCCTTCCACGCACGCTTCCCTCAGAAACCGTTTTTTGCACCGCGGAGGAGGGGCCCTTGAGGGGGAGGTACTGTCATGGTCTTACCTCTCTCCTGTCTCCTTCGTCCTACCACCCTCAGTCCAATGGGGCCGCAGAACGATCCAATCAGGCCTTGGAGCAATTCCTTCGTTGCTATGTCTCCGATCACCAGGACAATTGGGTTGACCTCCTGCCTTGGGCTGAGTTTGCCAGGAACACGGCGGTGAACTCTTCCTCTGGGACGTCTCCCTTCATGGCCAATTATGGGTTCCAACCTGCCGTGTTACCGGAGCCATTCTCTCCCCAGGATATTCCGGCTGTGGAGGATCACCTTTCCGTCCTACGCGCCTCTTGGGTACAGATCCAGAAGTCCCTTGAGGTCTCTGCGCAGCGCCAGAAACTCCAGGCTGATCGCAGACGAGCGCCTGCTCCTTCCTACCAGGTCGGAGACCGTGTATGGTTGTCCACTCGCAACCTCAACCTTCGAGTGCCCACTCCCAAGCTGGCTCCTCGCTTTGTTGGTCCCTTCCGAGTGCTTCGCAGGGTAAACCCGGTAGCCTATGCCCTTGCGCTTCCTCCTGGCATGCGGATCTCCAACGTGTTTCATGTCTCCCTGTTGAAGCCACTGGTGTGCAATCGCTTCACTTCCTCGGTTCCTCGGCCTCGTCCGGTCCAAGTGGGCAATCATGAGGAGTATGAGGTGAGCAATATCCTGGACTCACGCCTGGTCCGCGGTCGGGTGCAGTTTTTGGTCCACTGGCGTGGTTATGGTCCAGAGGAGCGTTCCTGGGTTCCCTCCGCAGATGTCCATGCTCCTGCCTTGCTCCGAGCCTTCCACGCACGCTTCCCTCAGAAACCGTTTTTTGCACCGCGGAGGAGGGGCCCTTGAGGGGGAGGTACTGTCATGGTCTTACCTCTCTCCTGTCTCCTTCGTTTGACATGTGCTGGCGGCCATCTTGGTTTCTGGGTCTCTTGTAGCCTCCCACCCTGCGGCTCCTCCTTCCCACTGGGAGGAGCTGGATGCCTGGCTCATATATATAGGAGTCTGTGGCTTCAGTTCCTTGCTTGGTCCTCCTGTGTTCACATGCTTCTAAGACTGCTGCTGCTTCTGGTTCCGATCCTGGCTTCGTCTGACTTCCCTGCTGGTTCCTGATCCTGGCTTCGTCTGACTTCCCTGCTGGTTCCTGATCCTGGCTTCGTCTGACTACCCTTCTGGTTCCTGACCTCTGGCTTCGCAAGACTCTGCTTCGGTTTCACCATCCGTTTGGACTTTTGCTTTACAGCTTGATTTTCAATAAAGCCTTCTTATTTTCACTTATCTCTTGTTGTACGTCTGGTTCATGGTTCCGTAACAGGCTCTCCCCGTTCTTCAGCTCCGGGGAGCGATCGCGACGGAGTGGCTATAAACGAATAGCCGCGCTGTCGTCCCGGATCGCTCCCCGAGGGAACCCGACCGCCGCAAGTACCGGGGGGGGTCCCGATCGGACCCCCGACCCACGTCTAGGCAGGTACGTACAGGTACGTTGATGTGCCTGTCCGTGCCATTCTGCCGACGTATATGTACATGAGGCGGTCGGGAAGTGGTTAAAGACCACCATAAGCACGTACACGGCGGCGCGCTCACAACCCAGTCCTGAGCTCTGTGACCGCGGGACGCACGGACCAAATCACCGCCGGTGTCCCGCGATTGGGTCACAGAGCTGAAGAATGGGGAGAGGTAAATGTAAACAAACCTCTTCCCGTTCTTCCTAGTGAGAGTTCAAAAAAATAGGGAAGGGGAATAACAATAAGGCACTCACATTGGCCCACATCCGAAATATTGGTTCAAAAAAAGAAAAGTTGTGCTACACTGGGTAGCGACATGGCGGACTTTAGAGGGCAATAACAGGGACATTTATCGTTATAAAAATAAAGTTTAATTACAAAGTAGTACGTATACAAATAAATTTCTTATTAAAAAATGTTATCAAAAAAGAGAACATAGATACATATTTGAGCAATAAAACGTCTCGCCGACGCGTTTCGCCTTGCGGCTTCTTCTGGACGAGTTGTATGGTTTTATAACATGGAAGTATTGCTACTTGTATGTGTCTGAAAGAGAATTATACATTTATAACATACAGATAACATAAAGACATAATCTAATAAAATATTGAGAGTCAGCATGCAATGAAGCCAAATATAGTACCAATTGAGTTGGTGGTCATCCGCATCCATCACACATCATTGGGGTAGTGCCAGAAATAAGTGCGTTAGCTGTTAAAACAAAGAAAAATAACCAAAAACAGAAAAGCAGTGTATATCTCAGTGTATATATAAATATATATACAGACGTTATGCGCGTATATGCGTGCATGTTAGTACGCCTGAGCAAACAAAAGGGAAGGGGGGAGGGGGGCCAATGAAAGACCTACCCGGGTAACAAGGAGAAAGAAACGATCTCCTGATGGTATGGGAAGCCACAGTACTATTAGATTCTGAGAGAAGAAAGGGGGGCAAGTAAATATATCTGTGCATATACTGGAACACAATGAACATGTAAAGATAGTAGCCAAAAAGTTGTAAAGAAATCATCAAATATAATTATAAACAATGGCTAGGTTACCTCAAGGGTAGTATAAAAGGCAACAACCGGGACCAGCAAGGCAGAAAACAGGTGGAAAAGACCTTGAGGGAAAATAGATTCCGTCGCTAGGTGACCCCACTGTACTGTCCACAATAAAGGGCAGATCAGAAGGCTTTAGAGACCTGTGTATAAAATAGCCATAGTAACCAGTATGCACAGCGGATAAAAATAGCAAGTAAGCGGAGATCAGAATAAAGTTTTACCTTGAAGCCTACGAAGTAGTGTGTGTCCCGGGGAGGTAGCAGCCTGTGCTCCACGCCGAGAGGACGGCTGGAGCACACTTAAATAGGCATACTGACGTGGGCGTGTCGCGTCGAAAAGACGCGATGACGTCATCGTCATCGCGCCAGAAGCTGCGGCGCATAGATGTAAAAAGATCAGCTGGAGCTGGGTGGGCTCCAACCAATGAGCGTCTCTGTGTTGGTGCTGACGTGTGCGGCCATGTTTCCCTAGCCCAACGATACACATCAGTTGGGCATGAATGTAGGCGGGGCAGCAGCGCTGCGGCATATAAACATAGAGAGATCAGCCGAGGCTGAATGGGCTCTAACCAATGGACGTCTCTGTGTCAATGCTGACGTAAGCGGCCATGTCTGCCTATCACAGCGATACCCATCAGTTGGGCGTGACTGTAGACGGGGCGGCATCGATCAGAATCATGGTCATGCCGACCCCCAGGCTAGAATAAAAGTAAAGAAAAGGCCGCATCAACAAAACAGCGTGGACAGGAAAATAGATCGAGACAAGGATATAGGAAATTGGTAGTAGTTAAATGGCCCAATAGTGAAGGTCAATCACATCAAAGCAAAAGAGCCTCGGCAGGGGTACCCCATTTATAAGAGCTCAAGCAGTCAAAATGATGCAGTATAATTAATTGACCACAAGGTGGCAGATATTAGACAGGACAAAAAGGGCCTGTAACAACCGAGACTGGTAACCATACAGGATTCAACTGCATGCTGACAGTCAATAGGTCTAAAAACGAAATTTATTCAAATATTGCAAAAAATAAAATAAATATTATCACATTCTATCAAATTCCCTGATCGAAAATATTTGGAATTGAGTTGTGTTGTCTCACATTTATATCTTATACATATATATACATACATATTGGTTTTCAGAAAAAAGTTTATACAAACAGATTTTAAAAAAATAAAATAAAGAGCAAAAAATATATATCGAATAATTTCTCTTATATTATTTTAATTCACTTATGTGTGGATATCCATCTATTCATATATCCATATAACCGTATCCATATATTTTAAAGGGTCAAGTATGGATACAGGACCCTATTCCTTGTTCTCCTAAATACATAGATACATTTCTAGAATGGAGTAGAAATGACATGTTTCAGCAATGGATCTATCAACAGGGCAATGTTTAGGGAGGACATGTTGAGGGGCTCAAAAGATTGGTCACCTACCAGAGATTGGCAAGGTGGTAATTAGTGGTACAAAATATGGTTAGGTATTCAGAAAGGATTTGAAACTTAGGGTGTCGTTAAGGCCTGGAAACTGGTTGGCGCGTAACTTGTGAATCCAACGAGTTTCGCATTGTAAAACACGTTGGTCAAAGTTCCCCCCTCGTGGATCCTCGTATATACTCTCCAAAGCTGTAAATTTGAACACATTAGGTTCATATTTATGCCCAAATGCTATGTGATGGCCCATAGTGGTGTTCAATAGGCCATTGGTCGCATAATAGGTGTGGTCTTTAATCCGTTTCCAAAAGGGTCTTATCGTTTTACCAACGTAAAAACAGCCACATTTGCATAGGATTAAATAGACCACTCCTTTTGTTTGGCACGTAATGTGTTGCCTGATTTTGTGTTTTTGTCCATTTGGTAGTAGGACATCAGTCCCCACAATAAGATACATACAAAAGTTACATTCCCCACACCTATAAAGACCTGGCATCTCACGTTTTTTATCGCTGGATCTGATGTAATTACTAGTGACCAAATGGTCACGAATGGATCTAGCCCGTCTGAAAGTGATTTCAGGCTTTGGCCCAATGTATTTTGTTAGTATTTGGTCAGACGTTAGTAGGTGCCAGTGTTTCTGTATTATTTCACGTATTTCTACGTGTTGATTAGAGTATGTTGTAATTACTCTAGTAGTATTACGGTCGGTTGGTTTCTGTCTACGTAGCAGAAGATCACCTCTTAGTTTACCATTAGCTTTAGCAAATGCTCGTTTCAAGCATTTTTTGCTGTATCCCCTTACTCTTAGTCTAGTATATAAGAGGTCTGCCTCAGATTTAAATTTTTGGTTATCTGAGCAATTCCGTCTGAGACGTAGATATTGTCCAAACGGAATGCTCTGGACTAGAGACTTCGGGTGAGCACTGCTGGCGTGGAGGATGGTGTTACCAGCCGTAGGCTTCCGGTATAGAGATGTGCTTACATTGCCATCTTCTGAGATATAGATGGTTATATCTAAGAAGGCCAGTTCGGTTGTACTTGAGTTCATTGTGAACTTCAAGTTGTAATCATTTTGGCCTAGTTTGGTCATGAAGATGTTGAGGCCTTCTGATGATCATCAGAAGGCCTCAACATCTTCATGACCAAACTAGGCCATCTATATCTCAGAAGATGGCAATGTAAGCACATCTCTATACCGGAAGCCTACGGCTGGTAACACCATCCTCCACGCCAGCAGTGCTCACCCGAAGTCTCTAGTCCAGAGCATTCCGTTTGGACAATATCTACGTCTCAGACGGAATTGCTCAGATAACCAAAAATTTAAATCTGAGGCAGACCTCTTATATACTAGACTAAGAGTAAGGGGATACAGCAAAAAATGCTTGAAACGAGCATTTGCTAAAGCTAATGGTAAACTAAGAGGTGATCTTCTGCTACGTAGACAGAAACCAACCGACCGTAATACTACTAGAGTAATTACAACATACTCTAATCAACACGTAGAAATACGTGAAATAATACAGAAACACTGGCACCTACTAACGTCTGACCAAATACTAACAAAATACATTGGGCCAAAGCCTGAAATCACTTTCAGACGGGCTAGATCCATTCGTGACCATTTGGTCACTAGTAATTACATCAGATCCAGCGATAAAAAACGTGAGATGCCAGGTCTTTATAGGTGTGGGGAATGTAACTTTTGTATGTATCTTATTGTGGGGACTGATGTCCTACTACCAAATGGACAAAAACACAAAATCAGGCAACACATTACGTGCCAAACAAAAGGAGTGGTCTATTTAATCCTATGCAAATGTGGCTGTTTTTACGTTGGTAAAACGATAAGACCCTTTTGGAAACGGATTAAAGACCACACCTATTATGCGACCAATGGCCTATTGAACACCACTATGGGCCATCACATAGCATTTGGGCATAAATATGAACCTAATGTGTTCAAATTTACAGCTTTGGAGAGTATATACGAGGATCCACGAGGGGGGAACTTTGACCAACGTGTTTTACAATGCGAAACTCGTTGGATTCACAAGTTACGCGCCAACCAGTTTCCAGGCCTTAACGACACCCTAAGTTTCAAATCCTTTCTGAATACCTAACCATATTTTGTACCACTAATTACCACCTTGCCAATCTCTGGTAGGTGACCAATCTTTTGAGCCCCTCAACATGTCCTCCCTAAACATTGCCCTGTTGATAGATCCATTGCTGAAACATGTCATTTCTACTCCATTCTAGAAATGTATCTATGTATTTAGGAGAACAAGGAATAGGGTCCTGTATCCATACTTGACCCTTTAAAATATATGGATACGGTTATATGGATATATGAATAGATGGATATCCACACATAAGTGAATTAAAATAATATAAGATAAATTATTCGATATATATTTTTTGCTCTTTATTTTATTTTTTTAAAATCTGTTTGTATAAACTTTTTTCTGAAAACCAATATGTATGTATATATATGTATAAGATATAAATGTGAGACAACACAACTCAATTCCAAATATTTTCGATCAGGGAATTTGATAGAATGTGATAATATTTATTTTATTTTTTGCAATATTTGAATAAATTTCGTTTTTAGACCTATTGACTGTCAGCATGCAGTTGAATCCTGTATGGTTACCAGTCTCGGTTGTTACAGGCCCTTTTTGTCCTGTCTAATATCTGCCACCTTGTGGTCAATTAATTATACTGCATCATTTTGACTGCTTGAGCTCTTATAAATGGGGTACCCCTGCCGAGGCTCTTTTGCTTTGATGTGATTGACCTTCACTATTGGGCCATTTAACTACTACCAATTTCCTATATCCTTGTCTCGATCTATTTTCCTGTCCACGCTGTTTTGTTGATGCGGCCTTTTCTTTACTTTTATTCTAGCCTGGGGGTCGGCATGACCATGATTCTGATCGATGCCGCCCCGTCTACAGTCACGCCCAACTGATGGGTATCGCTGTGATAGGCAGACATGGCCGCTTACGTCAGCATTGACACAGAGACGTCCATTGGTTAGAGCCCATTCAGCCTCGGCTGATCTCTCTATGTTTATATGCCGCAGCGCTGCTGCCCCGCCTACATTCATGCCCAACTGATGTGTATCGTTGGGCTAGGGAAACATGGCCGCACACGTCAGCACCAACACAGAGACGCTCATTGGTTGGAGCCCACCCAGCTCCAGCTGATCTTTTTACATCTATGCGCCGCAGCTTCTGGCGCGATGACGATGACGTCATCGCGTCTTTTCGACGCGACACGCCCACGTCAGTATGCCTATTTAAGTGTGCTCCAGCCGTCCTCTCGGCGTGGAGCACAGGCTGCTACCTCCCCGGGACACACACTACTTCGTAGGCTTCAAGGTAAAACTTTATTCTGATCTCCGCTTACTTGCTATTTTTATCCGCTGTGCATACTGGTTACTATGGCTATTTTATACACAGGTCTCTAAAGCCTTCTGATCTGCCCTTTATTGTGGACAGTACAGTGGGGTCACCTAGCGACGGAATCTATTTTCCCTCAAGGTCTTTTCCACCTGTTTTCTGCCTTGCTGGTCCCGGTTGTTGCCTTTTATACTACCCTTGAGGTAACCTAGCCATTGTTTATAATTATATTTGATGATTTCTTTACAACTTTTTGGCTACTATCTTTACATGTTCATTGTGTTCCAGTATATGCACAGATATATTTACTTGCCCCCCTTTCTTCTCTCAGAATCTAATAGTACTGTGGCTTCCCATACCATCAGGAGATCGTTTCTTTCTCCTTGTTACCCGGGTAGGTCTTTCATTGGCCCCCCTCCCCCCTTCCCTTTTGTTTGCTCAGGCGTACTAACATGCACGCATATACGCGCATAACGTCTGTATATATATTTATATATACACTGAGATATACACTGCTTTTCTGTTTTTGGTTATTTTTCTTTGTTTTAACAGCTAACGCACTTATTTTTGGCACTACCCCAATGATGTGTGATGGATGCGGATGACCACCAACTCAATTGGTACTATATTTGGCTTCATTGCATGCTGACTCTCAATATTTTATTAGATTATGTCTTTATGTTATCTGTATGTTATAAATGTATAATTCTCTTTCAGACACATACAAGTAGCAATACTTCCATGTTATAAAACCATACAACTCGTCCAGAAGAAGCCGCAAGGCGAAACGCGTCGGCGAGACGTTTTATTGCTCAAATATGTATCTATGTTCTCTTTTTTGATAACATTTTTTAATAAGAAATTTATTTGTATACGTACTACTTTGTAATTAAACTTTATTTTTATAACGATAAATGTTCCTAGTGAGAGTGTCACTGATCGTCTGTTCCCTGTCATAGGGAACGATGATCAGTGACATCACACGCCAAGCCACGCCCCCACACAGTAAGAATCACTCCCTTAGGGCACACTTAACCTCTTCAGCGGCCCCCTACAGGTTAACCCCTTCACTGCCAGTGTCATTTTCACAATAATAAGTGCATTTTTTATAGCGCTGATCGCTGTAAAAATGACATTGGTCCCAAAATGTTGTCAAAGGTGTCCGCCATAATGTCGCAGTCATGATAAAAATCGCTGATCGCCGCCATTACTAGTAAAAAAGAATTATTAATAAAAATGCCATAAACTATCCCCTATTTTGTAGACGCTAGGGGCCAGATTCTCGTAGGAGAGCGTATTTTTGTGCGGGCGTAGCGTATCCTATTTACGCTACGCCACCACAACTTAGACAGGCAAGTGCAGTATTCACAAAGCACTTGCTCCATAAGTTGCGGCGGCGTAGTGTAAATGGGCCGGCGTAAGCCCGCGTAATTCAAATGTGGAAGAGGTGGGTGTGTTGTATGGAAATTAGCCGTGACCCCATGTAAATGAAGTGGCGATCGTACGGCGCATGCGCACGCATGCTCAGTATCACGTCGAATTTACTCCCTAAGATACGCCGGCTCAATGCCTGTTATGTGAACGTAACCTACACACAGCCCCATTCACGTACGACTTACCTAAACAACGTAAAAAGATACGCTTGTCCGACGTCCATACTTTGCATTGGCTGCGCCTCATATAGCAGGGGTAAATTTACGCCGGACGTAAGCCTAACGTAAACGGCGTAGCGGGCGCAAATACGTTTGTGAATCGGCGTATCTACCTAATTTACCTATTCAGCGCATAAATCTACGGAAGCGGCCAGCGTAAATATGCACCAAAGATACGACGGCGTAGGAGACTTACGCCGCTCGTATCTTGGCCAAATTTATGCGTAACTGATTCTAAGAATCAGGCGCATATATACGACGACTCACATTCGGACTTACGACGGCGTACGTGGAGATACGTTGTCGTAAGTCCTTTGTGAATCTGGCCCTATAACTTTTGCGCAAACCGATCAATAAACGCTTATTGCGATTTTTTTTTTACCAAAAATGTGTAGAAGAATACATATCGGCATAAACTGAGGAAAAACATTTTTATATATATTTTTGGGGGGATATTTATTACAGCAAAAAGTAAAAAATATTGAATTTTTTTTCAAAATTGTCACTGTTATTTTTGTTTATAGCGCAAAAAATAAAAACCACAGAGGTGATCAAATACCACCAAAAGAAAGCTCTATTTGTGGGGAAAAAAGGACGCCAATTTTGTTTGGGAGCCACGTCGCACGACCGCACAATTGTCAGTTAAAGCAACAAAGTGCCGAATCGCAAAAAGGGGGCCTGG